>NW_024349519.1:25941264-25956247 GCF_902729225.1 Pteropus medius
TTTTTTTTTTTTTTAATGTCTCTAATTCTAGTACTACTTTAACCTGATACCAGAAGATAATATTCCTGCTGTCACTTCAGGCATTTCTACAAAGTCTTCTATCTGAAGATGCCATTTCTGTGACCAAAGAGTATTATGCTAAAGGATCTGGAATGTACAACACAGAACAAGCGAAAGCAACTAGACCTAAGCTGCAGTTAGATAATGAAGAACACAACTTACGTTTTCTCAAGCAGAACAAAACAATTGAGGGAAGTCTTGAAAATAAAAGAAAATCAGATAACTTATTTGTATTAAATAAGTATTTTTTATTTCAAAACTTGGGTCTCTTATTTTATAGAACCAGCACATTTAAAATTACTTATTATAGCAAAATAAGGTTTAAACACAATTTTCCAGAAAAATGTATATTGCATAAAGTGAGATTTACTTGTTTTCACACATAAAAAAGTCAGAGAGCCTCCATTTATGGAAATAAATTAAATGAGCAATTAAAAAAAAATGTGTTACCCTCAGAAGATAAATCAATATTCACCAAAATGCTGGAATAAAGTAAGCATGCCAAGAGCGATTACTTTAACAATAGCTCCAATAGGCATTATTAAATAATCAATTAGAATTATTTAAAAAGGAAAAAAGATTTAGCAAAAACTCCTGGCAAGTAGCATTAATTTATTTTTAAAAGACCATTCTCACTTCAGCTACAGCTGACTGCATAAGACATTTGCTGTTCAAAATAAATAACAGTCCAAAGGATACATGATTTCTAGTCCTTTTAATTTTGTGTATTTTGAAAATAATTGTTCCAGATATCCTAATATTCCTTTAGAAGTAATTTTGTTAAATTTGCTATAAGACTTCTCCAAAAAAGTAATTTTATCATATCTGAACTTATTTTTAAAGGTACTTGTTTCCTTTCTAATGATTATCAGCTAGAAGATATGATTAATATTTGTTTTACTCTTAAATTTTTAGATGTACACTTATTTTATGAATTTCCGTGTTACCCTGGGCAAGTTAAATTCTCTGGGTCCCCATATCATCCCCTGTAAAAAAAAAGTTGGTCTACAGGTGATCTTTAATAGGGATCTTCAACCTTTTCTCTATCCCTAGAGACATGATGGTTATAACTACCATCAGCCGCAGTGGCTCACCCAACTTCTCAACGAGGCCACCTGTTGCCTGCTCTCTCTTCTATTGGGGAAATCATTGATCTAAGATTAATTTTAGCTATAAAATGTCTATGAGTCTATAGTGATCATGAGATGAAAAATAACCATATGAAATTGTGCAAGCTTTAAATGCATTTTTTTCTCTTCTTTTCCCTCATCCAACCTCTATTTATCCAGCATTGTGCTGGGAGGGTTCTGATGCAACAGACGTGGTTCCTAAATAAAATCTTTGTGTGTGTGTATGAGGTTACTAGTTTAAAAAAAAAACATAATTTAAAGAAGGGGTGATGTCTATGCTACCATGGCTTTCAGTACATTCTCTCCCTATCATTCCCTGTCCATTTGATAAAATAGGAAAATCTCTACAACAAATTAAGAGCAGCATCTGATAGGCATTGTGCCTAACTTTAAGCTCAAGCTTTCAAAGGTAAGAAGGCAGAGCTTCAATTGACACATGGGTTGGCTACTGCAAGATTCTAGGCTATAGTTGGGTTTATTGATTACTTGTAAAAACATTTTAAGGTAAGGCAGCTCACTAAGATAAAGCAGTATCTACAAGGATTGAATGTTCTGGCATCTTTTATCACAGTTATGGATCTAGTTATTATGTTAGTTGTATAGGTTGAACAATTTATATCTACAATATCAACTATTTAATCTTGGACAAATTTTTTAAGTTTCACTAGCAAAATTAGATAAGAATTTCAATTTAGAACACAGAAATCTCTTAAATTTTAAACCTTTTCCCTTGTTTTTAGGAAACATAATTTCATAATTTAAACTCCTTCAATACCGTGACCTAGTTCCCCCACTTGATGTTATAAACAGCTCATGTAACTATGGTAACCATCCAGGGAAAAATGAATGTTTTTCTGGTCAGCAATATGCAAAGTATACCATATGGTTTTTTTTCTTTCTGGAATAACCAAAGTAGACATTATGTGTTTTTCTTCTTGGTTATGAGAATGATACTTTATTATACTGAATTTTATCTTGACTACGGTCCCAGTCATTCACAGCCCTTCATTAAAATGTTTTAGGATTATCTCTTGCTGTTAGTAGTCATTTAAATGCTGAATAGTACTATAAGCTGCAGAGTTGATTTTTACACATTTTTAAAACTGTGCTGTCTACCTCATAAACTAAATGTACAGGCTGACATTGTGCAGATTTCTAATATTTCTTAACTTTGTCCTTTAGTCGTAGCCAAAGTGTTTTCTTAAAGCAAAAAACTAAAATGGAATTACATCTTGGAGGTATAATTAGATACTGAGAAGAGTTATCTCCAGTTTGTAGTGATTTTTACATATCTTCATTTTAGCTGTTTTTTCTTTTACAATTAGTGTGTGCTATTTATGCAAGAATGCAATTAAACATGCTTTAAAACTGAGCTTAAGGGAAATGCAGGGTGTTAGTTTTTTGTTGTTGTACTAATGAATTGATTTAAAGCTTCAGGTATTTTTCAGCAAGAAATGCTTCACTGGACCTTCTAGAACAAATTATTTTCTAAATTAATACAAACTCATAGATTTTTTAAAAGATTTTAGTTGCATTAGATACAATTCCATTTCTACAGTGGGCTATTAATCGGTGACCTTTTAATATTAAGTTTTTATTTAAAGTGGTAATCCTGAATTTTTCTACATTTTTAAAAATATAATTTTCATTTTATTTTTTTCCAGAGAATAGTTGTTCAGTTAGCTCCTTACATAGGCTTTGGTGGAGGTCGTGGGACAGCACCTGCAGGTCTAAATCAGGGTGGGGGTGTTCAGTCCTTCCGGGCCTCAGGAGAGCCATTCCTGACTATCTTGCTGTGAACAGCATAACTCACACAGAAATGTAGTTTCACATACAGCTTGGGAAGTACACAGGCGCTGAAGGCACTGGCTTCAGAAATGTAACTCAGGGCTCTGACCTGTACTATGCTTCGAACGACGAACTTCTTAATGGCCTTGTCCTTGGGCACGCATCGGGTGCAGTTGGTACAGCGAATAGACTGCAAATGGCCATGGCCCTTTTTGGCACGACCATTGTTCCTTTTTTTAATCTTGGATGCGAGGAGCCCAAAGAGGAGAATTTCCCTATATTTTTAACAGTGCTTTTCAACCATCCAAATATCTTCCTTAGAAAAACATTGCTACATGCTTCACTGAATTAAACAGAGAATTAATTGCCTCTTACTGGTTTAGAAAAGACTTCACTTTTGGTTAAAAGCAAAGACCAGTGTAAAAAGATTAATGAGACAACAGGGAAATTTGAATTGTCTGGATATTAAATGATAGTAACATTTTTTGATAGGATAATGGTATTGTGAATATGTTTTTTAAAACTATCTCTTATCCTTTCATATTTAAAGTATTTACAGAAAAATGATAGTAAAACAGCAAAGGCGAGGGGGTTATAGATGAACTAATATTTCCCATATGTTGAAAAATGCTCGAGCTGAGTGAATAGTAGGATTTATTGTACCATTACCTCTACTTTAGTGTGTGTTTGAAGTTTTCCATATTTTAAAATATCAAAAAGTAGAAAAAAGTAAAGGATTTCAAATTTAATTGTCCTGACTCACATAGTAGCTGAATTTTCTCAGGAAATATTTTTAGAAATCCTTCAGAACTACTTGCTAATTTCTTTTCAGAGTTTGAAGCTGTTGCTTTACCCTCTCACAGTATAAATAAGGTCTACAGGACATAGACTTATAGGCATAAACATTTCCTAACAGGGACCTCTCAAAATAACTGATTTAGAAATTAAAGGTAATCCCAGACACTTGTACTAATTTGAGAATGTCTGTTACTCATCTTTTTTAAGGGTTATTTTATGGTAGAAAATATACTGAAGAACAAGTAAGATAGATGTCTTTTTTGCTTTATTCATAGGATTAAAAATGTCACCAATTAACTTTTTCATTGAAGAGAACTGGGGACTTTCAAATCCTGATTTAACAGAGTAAGGCAACTCAATCTGAAAAGGTCCCAAATTTCCATTTGAGAAGAATAGGACATAGTAAATAATCAAGGTCAAGACTTGATAAGGACATGATAAAAGGACATGATCAATGATCAAGGTCAGAAGTTGAGTTTGGGGAGTATGGTGATTTTTTTTTCCATGTAAGTACTCTCCTCACACAGTCTGCTTTCACAAGCATAGCAGAAATAAGCCTTTGATTAACTTCTATAAATTAATATAGCAAGAAAAGCACATCTGAAATAATTCACATATACACACATATATTACCATCTTAGAGTTTCTTTATAGGCTTAGACCAACACAAGCTGAAAAATCTTTATTTGTATTCTTTTTGCTTCCTTTCAGTCTGTTCAACAGAATTATGAATAATAAAAATGCAATAAAAGGTCTCCATTTCCACACTCATCCTTCCTTCCTCTCATCTTGCTCTAGATTCCTGGAGGGAGTATTCTAGGTATACTGCATCATTGCCTTTTCTGCTTGTATTTTCTAACCATGTGTCTTATCTGCCTCCAGATCACTTCTCCAGCTGAATAAACTCCATAGGTGCAGTGTCTAACCTGAATCAATAAATAACGCATCTTGAATTATTTTGGCCCTTCAATAAAGACTCACTGATTCAAATCTGAGTAAACAGAAACAGAAAGTTCAGGTAGAAAGCAATAAAATTCAGTTCTTAACAGCGACTGTTATTTTTTTGTTTGTTTTTTTACAAGACCTGACTGCTTAATCTGAAAGATTTAAAGAATGACAATAAAATCCCTAGATGGTTCTCAGAAATACAAAGCACTGTACTAACTGGGTTGACTTAATATTCAAGTGGTCAGAACCTCAAAGTGTCACAGGATAAGACAATCTGCATGTACTGAGCAACATATATACATATATGTGTATATACACATATGTGTGTTCCCAAGACGCCGAATTTCCTGAAGTGCTTTATTTTGGGTTGAAATTTAAAATTTCCTCTAGATCAAGGTCTAGACTTCCCTCTGCATATCAAGTTACTATTAACAGCTGTTTCAAAAGTGCTCTAAGTAGTTCACCGTACAGGTAGGTGTACCAACCAATGCAAACAAACTAGATATAAGGAAATTCAAATTTATCACCCACTCACGTTTTCTTAACTCAAAGGCACGACTCACAATAGGGTTTGTTTACATAGGCATTCCATTAAAATTATCCGTGTACTCGTTCTATTTACATCCATTTCTTTCAAAAACACACGTTATTACATATACTGAGAGTACTTTGGATTTAAATTAGCTCCTTCGCTTGGCATGGAACACTATACAGAAATTAAACCCTGACAGTCGCTTACGTAGTTAATTAAGGACGTGGGCCTGATTCCGAATTTGGTTTTTACTCTCATCTACACAGCCCTTCTTCCCTTCGGCCCATTTTTTAGTCTTAGGGTAAAACGATACGAAAAGGCAGGTGGTGGTGTGCTCCTCATGCCGCTGGTTAACCTTTGCCGACGTTTAATGCTTAAACGTTCTGACCCACGGAAAAAAAGTTTTAACGGTTGTCTGTTCGGGCGGACACAGTCTGAACAGCGGATTATTGAACAACCAGAGAGTGGACGAAACCTGCACCACACCTCGGCGCGGGGAGACCTCCTACGTCTGAGGAAGGGCGGGAACACTCTGAAGCCAAGAGGGAGACTTAAAAGGTGAGCAGATTAAAAGAGAAAGAAAATGCAGGGGCCGCAGGAGTACCGCCTACCTCCGCGATCAGCCCCCGGGTGCCCCGTGAGCCCGAGGGCTGCAGCCGGAGGCGGGAGGCAGCCCGAGGGCAGCGCAGAGGCGGCGGCCCGGCGGGAACACCGCCGCCGCGCATGCCGGGAGCCGCGCCCGCTGCACGCTGGGTCGCGTAGTTCCCGCAGGCCTCACTCCAGGATGCGGAGAAAATCGGCCGCCTGCTGATCCTTTTAACGCTCGCGAGGGGCCGCGCTAGATCCACGGATGGGGAAAAAGTCGGTAACACGCAGCGGAGGGAGCCGGACCAAGTTTCCCCAACCCTGTGGTAAGGGCGGAAGGAAGGAGTCAGCCACCTTCTCTCTCAAGTCCCATTCAGATACTGGGCAAAGAGGCGGACCTGACAGTGCTTCTCCTTTAAGAGGGGGCGGGGCGCAGCCTGCCGTTTGGCCGCCCTTCGCACCCTCCCCCCGGGCCAAGAGTTGACAGACCAATCGCCCGGGTGGCGGAGGGAAGGCGGGAGAATGCGAACCCTTCTGTAGGGCGGTAGGGGCGGGCCTCCGGCCTTATTAGGAGTGAGTGCTGCGCAGGCGCAGAGGCGCCTGCAGGAGGAGGGGCGGGGGCACTCCAGTGAGAGACTCTCCGACAGGCACGGAGGGTGATTGGGAGAGGAGGGGGCAGCAAGCGGCTTGTCATGGGGATCCGACCTACGACCAGACATTGGTAGCATCTGGAGACTCCGAGGGGGACAGAACGTGTCAACGTCCGGGACCCCGGTGCCAGCTTCGCTGCGGGGATCCCCGCTGCTCTAGTCCTGGGGAGGGAGGGCAAAAAGGAGGGAGCCCTGCTCTCGCTCCGCCCCTGGGCTTGTTACCGCGGGGGCGGGGAGTGAGGGCTTATTTTGGGGGGAGTGGAGATCGGGGGACTCGGCTGTGCCCTCTTGAGCGGCTGCCGGTGTCCCCGCGGCGCCCGGCTGCGGAGCGGAGGAGCCGCGGCGGCCGTGACTGTTGCATGTGTGGCTGCTGGATGCGGAGGCGGCGGCGGCGGCGGCGGCGAGGAGCAGCAGCGGTGGCAGGATGTTAGGGCAGCAGCAACAACTCTACTCGTCGGCCGCACTCTTGACCGGAGAGCGGAGCCGGCTCCTCACCTGCTATGTGCAGGACTACCTCGAGTGTGTGGAGTCGCTGCCCCACGACATGCAGAGGAACGTGTCTGTGCTGCGAGAGCTGGACAACAAATATCAAGGTAGGGGGCCGCAGGGCTGCCTGTGCGGGTCCTCCCCTCTCTCGGATTCTCTGGCCTCCGGGCACGGTCGCTCGGAGCCTGCCCGGAGAAGTGACACTTTCTATTTCTACTGTGACAGTCTCCCCGAGTGCACACAGGGGGGTTGCTGTGTGGGATGGGCAAGAGGGACGGGAGACCGGGTTCGCGGCCCTCTCTTCCCCTGGTGCGGTCCGCGAGGACTTCGGTGGGGTCTCAAGGGTGGGGGCGGGGGCCGCTCGTCAGCCCCCGCTGCAGACCCAGCGGCTGCAGCTGGCGTGGAGAGGAATCAGCCATTTTAAGCAGCAAGGATTTGTTTCGGCGCTGGCTTGCCCTGTGCCGCAGACCCTCCTGTCCTGGTGAGGGAGCGTGCAGCCGGGCGGGAAGCCATAGGGAGTGAGCGGGCGGGCTCCCGCTGGTCTCCCGGGCCTGGCTTCCTCCAGCCCCCTTTAGCCCCCACCCCGAGAGCAGATGCATTGGAACGTGCGGGGGGAGGGGGCGAGAGAGGGCCGTGAAGGCGGACTTCGGGGAGGTCCCTCCCTCCGCTCTCTGGCTCTAGGCTCGAGAATCGGGGAGTCAGTTTCCCTCTCCCGCCCCCGGGAAAGTTCCGGGCTGTAGCCTTTCCCCACCTCCTTCAGCCAAAGGGTTAAAAGGGGAGGGGTCCCTGCGGGTAAAGGAAGAGGGGTGTGCGTGTGTGAGTGTGTGTGTCGAGTGTGTGTGTCGGGGAGGGCCTCCCTGTTCCTGGGGGCGGGGCCCGAAGGCGTTACGTAGGACGTGGGAGGGGCGCGGGCGCTCTCTCCCGCCTCGAAAATGGCTGGTCGCTGGATGATTTGGGCGGAGCACGCTGGTTGGGAGGGCGTTGGAGTGGTGCAGGACATTAGTTCTTCCCTAGCAGAGTCAGTGTTGGGGTTTGGGCCGTGTTTGTTGTGGTTTTTCGATTCTTTCCCAACCACTCAGTCATGATGAGGACACAGCTACTGGGACCGCCACTGACCCTAGCACCGCGTAGGTTCCGGGCCTTGCGTCACCTCCGGGACCCAGAAGGAAGTGGGTGGTTGACTGGGCAACCGCCTGGCGTCCCTTAACCCCTGGGTCCCTCCTCTGCTAAGTTTAAGTGATGAGGCAAAAACAACCCAAGGAGCTAAAACAAGGAGTCAGCCTTTCTTACAGTATAATTTATCATCTACTTTTGGTAGACCTTTCTTCACATGCTACTAGAAAGGGAGAAGTTTAAACAGAAAGTCGTTGTGCTTTTAATAACGCTGAATCAAGGAACAGACCTTGGACATAATGTGGAAATAGCCATAAGGACTTTAAAAAGATGACTTCTTGGACCCGGTCTGTGTTTCTTAGACACGTCATTAATCTTATGATTTAGTCTCTAAGGAACTCACTTCTGGAGTGATATTTTCTGGCCCGTAGCATGTTAGAATATATGTGTGTCTTTGGTTTTTCCAATCTATAATTGTATTTCTGCCTTCTGAATCCATGATTGATAGAACTGGTCTCTGTTAGCGGAGAAGAAAATTGATACTGATTATTCACTGTGTCACTCGCTGTGCCAGATCTAGAAAATTATCATTTAATCTTCACAATAACCTTACGAAGTCAATTCGTTTTACGGACAAATTAAAATTTACAAGGAATTGAAGTAACTTGTCCAATTAGGTGAGAGAACATTTGGTGAACACCCTGGCTGCTTCAGGTGCACATCTTTGTTTTTACACTATTTCGACTTTTGATTTTTAAAAAAATAAAAGCTCTCCAAAGGTATTTCTACAGACGTGGAGCACATATAGTACATGAATTGAAACCTAAAAATGTGTTTAAGAATTGTATATTGAACATTTTTAGTTTTTCCAATAACTGAAGTTTGTAAAGCTTGCAGGCTTTTACATTTCTTTAAAGACACATACCTATATTTGCCTCCACAGAAGTTAAGCTATTTATTTTTATTTGAATTGGGGGAGAGACAATTTGTTAAAAAGAAATCTTCATCTTGACCATCTAGAATTGTCATAAGTAGCTCAGGTAACATGAGAAACAGTATTAGGCCATAAAAGATTGAGAGATAAAATATTTCAGCTCCATTAAGATTGTGGTTAGTTTCAAGATTAATATAAAACAACAGTCTTTTTCACATTGCACATAATTATTAAGTTCCGTTTTCACAGTTTTATGTTTATTAGCTTTATATGTTTGTGTAGTCTTGGTTCAGATTTTATATTTTTTATTTTTTTGCTAGTTCTTAAGTATTTTCTGTTTTTGGATCTTATACTGCGATATTTAGTGACATATGGGCAGTCAAAGAAATTTCTCCTACTTATTTGAGACACTTTCAGAAATTACTGAAGAACCTTAAAAGTAACCTTAACTTTAAAATAGAGAAATAAAGAAAGTTTGACAATTGAATGAAGCATTTATTATGGGATATGGTTATTACAGAACTTCAATGTTTGTTTTAATATTTTGTTCATAATTTTTTAGGTAAATAACTTTTGAACTGAAATTTAATGCTTCATTTCAAGTACCTTCCATGCAGCTTAGTAGAAATTGCTTAAGTGGCAGAGCCAGACATACATATCTGGCAGCATTCAAAGTCTGGGGTTGTTACCTCTTGAGCTAAATTTTCTTCATATATAGAAGTGATGGCTTCCTCATGGGATTGCTGTAGGGATTAAATGAGATTGCCACATAGAAGGGGCTCAGTGTTAGTTTCCTTCTTTCACTTCTTAAGGTGTCTTTAAAATGTGAACTTTTATATCATGTATAGTGTGAGTGTGCTGGTATAATGTTTCTAACTCCAGATTATTAGATACAGAATATTTGAAATTAGTCTCACCTTTATTTTTTAATCCTCAAATTTTGTTTTTGGGGGAAAATACATAATTTCCTTATATTTTTTCCTGGAGGAAAATTAGGTTCTTAAGAAATCTCACGTACCTAGCTGGGCAAATGGGCTAGATATGAACTTTGTTTAAAAATATGCTATGCAGATATGAGTACCCTCAAATGTGTGGTGCCACTGTGGTGTCATGTATCCTAGGCTTAATGGTTGTCCATCAAGTGTGAGTATCTACAATTTCCAGGGAGGAGGTAATTTATAAGAGTTGTATTGAATACTTGCAGGCAGTTCCGATGTATATATTTTACTTATCTAACATTTCTGTTCTTATTAGAGTAATAATACTAGAAAATAAAATAGTGGTGTGCCATGTGCTACTAATAATATTGGAATATAAAACAGTGGTACGCCAGGTGGTGTGATAAATTAGAGTTAATTTTTTGTTTCTCCACCTATATAGTAAGATGGAACTCTCATATAGCACTATATCTCATAAAGATAAGAAATAGAACAGATTTGAGTAAAAATACTAAGGTAAATTTTTGGTGACATCTGGAACTATATTTTCAGATTTTTGTATACCTTCTAGTGACTCAGCCTTTTTTGATTGATATAAATATGTTCTCCATGCTATAGAATACCTAAATCAGCAGTTCAAAAAGCTTAGAACCAACTGCTGAGTTATCTACAGGATCCTAGTGATTCAATGCTGACTTTACTGTAATTTTGTTAGTAGCTTAGTCAGTTGATGCCAGAACACGAACCTAAACCTACTCTGGAAATAGTTTGGTTTTCATAATCTCTGTGTAACAAAATAAAAGAGCCATTAAAACATATATGATGGAAAGCTGAGTTATTTGTGTCTGCTTTGTTTAAGAATGTTCAGGGGTGTGGTATGAAAGTAAAGGTGTAATGTCTCTCTGGAATCATGTAGCAAGTCACTGAACTTTAAATCCTGTTGGGCAGTAATCTGTACCCTGGTCCTGGAATCTCAAGATTTACAGCTGGAGTTCAGCGTGTAAATTTTATATACAGGGTTTGTTTGTTCTTTTGTTTTTTTTTTAATTAAATTTACTGGGTGACATTAGTTAATAAAATTATATAGGTTTCAAGTATATAATTCTATAATACATCAGCTGTATATTGCAGTGTGTATTCAGATCTCCTTTTGTTACCATATATTTGATCCCCTTTAACCCTTTTCTACTTACCCCCTCCCCTGTACAGTGTTGTTTTGAGGTTCAAATGAAATATAGGCACTATAGCGTTAGGTAGACTCTAAAATGGCATACAATAAGCCTGCCCATGTAAAATACCTTTGATTATTAATCAGCCTCATGTCTCTTATACTTTTTAATGAAGATTAATGAGTATTAGAGAATTTTATGTTCTTTTTTATTTGTTTATTTCTAAATATACTTTAATATTGGAAAACATCGTCTTTGTATGGGAAATAATGTTTTTTAATGTTACATACTATAGAATGTGGTTTTATGGTTTGAGGTCATTCTAACTTTACTAATTCTGTGAAAGATAACTTGAAAAATGCTATATGTGCTAACATTATTCTCATTTTTCTTTTCCTTTTTTAGAAACATTAAAGGAAATTGATGATGTTTATGAAAAATATAAGAAAGAAGATGATTCAAACCAGAAAAAACGCCTACAGCAGCATCTCCAGAGAGCATTAATCAATAGTCAAGAATTGGGAGATGAAAAAATTCAAATTGTCACACAAATGCTTGAATTGGTTGAAAATCGGGCAAGGCAAATGGAGCTACATTCACAGTGTTTTCAAGATCCTGCCGAAAGTGAACGAGCCTCAGATAAAGCAAAAATGGATTCCAGCCAACCAGAAAGATCTTCAAGGAGACCCCGCAGACAGCGAACCAGTGAGAGCCGTGATTTATGTCACATGACGAATGGAATAGAAGACTGTGATGATCAGCCACCTAAAGAAAAGAAATCCAAGTCAGCCAAGAAGAAGAAACGCTCCAAGGCCAAGCAAGAAAGGGAAGCTTCACCTGTTGAGTTTGCAATAGATCCTAATGAACCTACATACTGTTTATGTAACCAAGTGTCTTATGGGGAGATGATCGGATGTGACAACGAACAGTGTCCAATTGAATGGTTTCACTTTTCATGTGTTTCACTTACCTATAAACCAAAGGGGAAATGGTATTGCCCAAAGTGCAGGGGAGATAATGAGAAAACAATGGACAAAAGTACTGAAAAGACAAAAAAAGATAGAAGATCGAGGTAGTAAAGGCCATCCACATTTTAAAGGGTTATTTGTCTTTTATATAATTCTTTCAAAATTTACTTTCAGAAAATGTTTTAGGGTAAATGCATAAGACTATGCAATACTTTTTAATCATTAGTATTACCGGTGTATTAAAAGTTGTTGTACTTTGTCTGTGACCTTAATTTTTCTGCACTGAATTACCAAATATTTTAAACCAGGTAGTCTTTAGATCACCTGATGAAAGGAGCAGGGAATAGGGAGAGGGTGGTGTGAATATTATAAAAACTTCACAAACCATGCCTATTTCATTTTCACTTGAAATGCAATGCTATGTTTTGGGTAAACACCAAAGTTTTACTAGCATTTTAGTTCTACATGCTTAAAAAATTTATATGTAGTTGGAGATCTCTGCAAGCATTCAGATTATCTTGGGTAATTTAAAATATGAACACTATACCATTTAGAGCTTCTTTCTCTCTGGCCCCATTTATATATACACTTGTTCATCTCTAGTCTTCCAAGAATTTAAGGAACTGGAGATAAGAATAATTTGGGATTCCATGTGGAATAATGTGCTCTTATTAGAGTATTTGCTGCTGTCTTTTCCTTAGTAGCATTTTGATACACTGTCAGTAGCCCATTTGTAAATGCCTTGCTGCTGCTTCATAGACATACCCTAATGTAATGATTAATAAGGGAGTTATATTTTGTTCTGTTTTAATTGGGAAAGGTATGAGTAGTTAGAATACCAAAAATGCTGTCATTGGCTTATATTGGCAAAATTTGGATTATATAGTATCATGGTTCAAGGTTGAACAATTAAAAAAATTCATCTTATTTAATAATATTTTCTACATTGACCCACTGCTGGGATGCCTGGACACAGCCCTATCAGTGGGAAAAGGGCATATACTTTTATGTCAAATCGTAGCTTAAATTTTGCTAGTGGCTATAGTTCATTTCCATCTCAATCAGTGATTACATATTATTTTAAGTAACAGTGTATTTACTTTCTTAACTTTCTGGTACTGGTGCTGTTTGATGTCTTCATGTTTAATGAACTAATTTCATTAATAATGCAGTTAATAATGTATTTGTAAATTGAATTTTCCAAGATCCTAATATTTTAAGGGTAAGCATCTTGATGGATATATGTCCATATATTCAGAGAATTTTGGTTTCTTTTGGCGGGGGGAAGGGGGCAGTGAATTGACTAGTCCTTTAAATCTATGTGTAACATACTTTTTAGTCCTCATTTCTTCCTAATCTGATGACCTTGATCCTTTTTGATTAACATGTGAAAAATCCTGTCTGCTTGTTTGGAAAAAAAAATTGTTTTTTCTCTTCTAGCTCTCCTGTGTGACTTTTAGGCATGTCATTTCACCTCATCTGGATGTCAAGTTATTCATATGTATGTAAAATGAGGCTGGCTTAACTATCTCTAAGGTTCTTTTGAAATCTATAGTATTTGCATTGTTGTGAGGATTTTAATAATCAAATGACTTGGTTTTCTCTTTCACTAATTTTGTCCTTATTCTGAGGTATGAAGACTTTTTAAAGGAAAGCTTAGTGACAGGTAAATGCACAATATTTGACTAGCTTCTGTCCTAAGGATATTTTGATTGATGACAGAAGTTGATTATATTACTTCTTGAGCCAGAAATGTTAGACAGCATGATTAAGAATTTATTTTATTGTAACTTAGTTGAGTTGTAAAGAAATCCTTTTCTCTCTTGAGAATATAGCATTTTGTCTTGTTACCAAGGATAGAGCTATTTGCCTGACACCATTAAAAATATCAATATATATGCAAAGCCCCCAAAAGCTTTCAGATGTGACTTACATAGAAGTCAACACTTTTCCATACATAAATTGGCCTCAGCATATAGGGAAAAATAAACTTCCAAATAGAAGTGCCTAAATTTGGATTAGGCTTGACAGTAAAACAAACGTGGAAAATCCTGAAAGATGTGCTCTCTTTAAGACCTAATGTTTGAAACAGTTCTATTTTTATAATTTTTAAAAATTTTCTATATCACATAGGAAATTAAGTATTCTAGATTTCATATACTATCTTATATGAAATCTTATGCTTACCAACTCATACTATATACCAGTGGTTCCCAAACTAATCTCACATTGGAATTACCTCAGAAGTTTAAAAAAATACGCTTTTGCCCCAACCCCCCAACAATTGTGATCTGATTCATTTAAAATGTGACTTAAGTATTAGAAATTTTAAAAGATCCCCAGGTGATTCTAATGTACAGAAAAGTTGTAGAACCACTGCCATATTGTGAAAATTTGAACCTATTGAAAACGGCTAGTGGATCCAGGTTTGTGTGACTCTGAAGCATATATAAGTGCTGATATGTATGTGAGAGTTTGTCCCCACCCTCAACAGTTCAGTGCTTGAACTCAATTGTTGAGTGCTGCTGTGTACTAGGCACCATACTAAGCAGTTGTGGTTTAAAAAGAAGTAAAAGTTCCCGTTCATGGACCATACATTTCAGTGAGAGAGTCAGATATATGTAATGTCATGTAACTGTAAGTGTTGAAAGTATAGCAGAGTAAGGAGGTAGAAAAGGAATGGAAAGGGAAGTGAGTCTTAGTTATGGTGATTAAAGAAGGTCTAAGGAAGGGATCTTCTTTATGGTGATTAAAGAAGGTCTAAGGAAGGGATCTTCTTTATGGTGATTAAAGAAGGTCTAAGGAAGGGATCTTTGAGCTGAGACCAGAAAGAAATTAGGAAGTGAGGCAGGCAAAGATTTAGGGGAGGGAGGAGTAGAACAAA
>NW_024349519.1:25956258-26001265 GCF_902729225.1 Pteropus medius
ATCAAGTTACTATTAACAGCTGTTTCAAAAGTGCTCTAAGTAGTTCACCGTACAGGTAGGTGTACCAACCAATGCAAACAAACTAGATATAAGGAAATTCAAATTTATCACCCACTCACGTTTTCTTAACTCAAAGGCACGACTCACAATAGGGTTTGTTTACATAGGCATTCCATTAAAATTATCCGTGTACTCGTTCTATTTACATCCATTTCTTTCAAAAACACACGTTATTACATATACTGAGAGTACTTTGGATTTAAATTAGCTCCTTCGCTTGGCATGGAACACTATACAGAAATTAAACCCTGACAGTCGCTTACGTAGTTAATTAAGGACGTGGGCCTGATTCCGAATTTGGTTTTTACTCTCATCTACACAGCCCTTCTTCCCTTCGGCCCATTTTTTAGTCTTAGGGTAAAACGATACGAAAAGGCAGGTGGTGGTGTGCTCCTCATGCCGCTGGTTAACCTTTGCCGACGTTTAATGCTTAAACGTTCTGACCCACGGAAAAAAAGTTTTAACGGTTGTCTGTTCGGGCGGACACAGTCTGAACAGCGGATTATTGAACAACCAGAGAGTGGACGAAACCTGCACCACACCTCGGCGCGGGGAGACCTCCTACGTCTGAGGAAGGGCGGGAACACTCTGAAGCCAAGAGGGAGACTTAAAAGGTGAGCAGATTAAAAGAGAAAGAAAATGCAGGGGCCGCAGGAGTACCGCCTACCTCCGCGATCAGCCCCCGGGTGCCCCGTGAGCCCGAGGGCTGCAGCCGGAGGCGGGAGGCAGCCCGAGGGCAGCGCAGAGGCGGCGGCCCGGCGGGAACACCGCCGCCGCGCATGCCGGGAGCCGCGCCCGCTGCACGCTGGGTCGCGTAGTTCCCGCAGGCCTCACTCCAGGATGCGGAGAAAATCGGCCGCCTGCTGATCCTTTTAACGCTCGCGAGGGGCCGCGCTAGATCCACGGATGGGGAAAAAGTCGGTAACACGCAGCGGAGGGAGCCGGACCAAGTTTCCCCAACCCTGTGGTAAGGGCGGAAGGAAGGAGTCAGCCACCTTCTCTCTCAAGTCCCATTCAGATACTGGGCAAAGAGGCGGACCTGACAGTGCTTCTCCTTTAAGAGGGGGCGGGGCGCAGCCTGCCGTTTGGCCGCCCTTCGCACCCTCCCCCCGGGCCAAGAGTTGACAGACCAATCGCCCGGGTGGCGGAGGGAAGGCGGGAGAATGCGAACCCTTCTGTAGGGCGGTAGGGGCGGGCCTCCGGCCTTATTAGGAGTGAGTGCTGCGCAGGCGCAGAGGCGCCTGCAGGAGGAGGGGCGGGGGCACTCCAGTGAGAGACTCTCCGACAGGCACGGAGGGTGATTGGGAGAGGAGGGGGCAGCAAGCGGCTTGTCATGGGGATCCGACCTACGACCAGACATTGGTAGCATCTGGAGACTCCGAGGGGGACAGAACGTGTCAACGTCCGGGACCCCGGTGCCAGCTTCGCTGCGGGGATCCCCGCTGCTCTAGTCCTGGGGAGGGAGGGCAAAAAGGAGGGAGCCCTGCTCTCGCTCCGCCCCTGGGCTTGTTACCGCGGGGGCGGGGAGTGAGGGCTTATTTTGGGGGGAGTGGAGATCGGGGGACTCGGCTGTGCCCTCTTGAGCGGCTGCCGGTGTCCCCGCGGCGCCCGGCTGCGGAGCGGAGGAGCCGCGGCGGCCGTGACTGTTGCATGTGTGGCTGCTGGATGCGGAGGCGGCGGCGGCGGCGGCGGCGAGGAGCAGCAGCGGTGGCAGGATGTTAGGGCAGCAGCAACAACTCTACTCGTCGGCCGCACTCTTGACCGGAGAGCGGAGCCGGCTCCTCACCTGCTATGTGCAGGACTACCTCGAGTGTGTGGAGTCGCTGCCCCACGACATGCAGAGGAACGTGTCTGTGCTGCGAGAGCTGGACAACAAATATCAAGGTAGGGGGCCGCAGCGCTGCCTGTGCGGGTCCTCCCCTCTCTCGGATTCTCTGGCCTCCGGGCACGGTCGCTCGGAGCCTGCCCGGAGAAGTGACACTTTCTATTTCTACTGTGACAGTCTCCCCGAGTGCACACAGGGGGGTTGCTGTGTGGGATGGGCAAGAGGGACGGGAGACCGGGTTCGCGGCCCTCTCTTCCCCTGGTGCGGTCCGCGAGGACTTCGGTGGGGTCTCAAGGGTGGGGGCGGGGGCCGCTCGTCAGCCCCCGCTGCAGACCCAGCGGCTGCAGCTGGCGTGGAGAGGAATCAGCCATTTTAAGCAGCAAGGATTTGTTTCGGCGCTGGCTTGCCCCGTGCCGCAGACCCTCCTGTCCTGGTGAGGGAGCGTGCAGCCGGGCGGGAAGCCATAGGGAGTGAGCGGGCGGGCTCCCGCTGGTCTCCCGGGCCTGGCTTCCCCCAGCCCCCTTTAGCCCCCACCCCGAGAGCAGATGCATTGGAACGTGCGGGGGGAGGGGGCGAGAGAGGGCCGTGAAGGCGGACTTCGGGGAGGTCCCTCCCTCCGCTCTCTGGCTCCAGGCTCGAGAATCGGGGAGTCAGTTTCCCTCTCCCGCCCCCGGGAAAGTTCCGGGCTGTAGCCTTTCCCCACCTCCTTCAGCCAAAGGGTTAAAAGGGGAGGGGTCCCTGCGGGTAAAGGAAGAGGGGTGTGCGTGTGTGAGTGTGTGTGTCGAGTGTGTGTGTCGGGGAGGGCCTCCCTGTTCCTGGGGGCGGGGCCCGAAGGCGTTACGTAGGACGTGGGAGGGGCGCGGGCGCTCTCTCCCGCCTCGAAAATGGCTGGTCGCTGGATGATTTGGGCGGAGCACGCTGGTTGGGAGGGCGTTGGAGTGGTGCAGGACATTAGTTCTTCCCTAGCAGAGTCAGTGTTGGGGTTTGGGCCGTGTTTGTTGTGGTTTTTCGATTCTTTCCCAACCACTCAGTCATGATGAGGACACAGCTACTGGGACCGCCACTGACCCTAGCACCGCGTAGGTTCCGGGCCTTGCGTCACCTCCGGGACCCAGAAGGAAGTGGGTGGTTGACTGGGCAACCGCCTGGCGTCCCTTAACCCCTGGGTCCCTCCTCTGCTAAGTTTAAGTGATGAGGCAAAAACAACCCAAGGAGCTAAAACAAGGAGTCAGCCTTTCTTACAGTATAATTTATCATCTACTTTTGGTAGACCTTTCTTCACATGCTACTAGAAAGGGAGAAGTTTAAACAGAAAGTCGTTGTGCTTTTAATAACGCTGAATCAAGGAACAGACCTTGGACATAATGTGGAAATAGCCATAAGGACTTTAAAAAGATGACTTCTTGGACCCGGTCTGTGTTTCTTAGACACGTCATTAATCTTATGATTTAGTCTCTAAGGAACTCACTTCTGGAGTGATATTTTCTGGCCCGTAGCATGTTAGAATATATGTGTGTCTTTGGTTTTTCGAATCTATAATTGTATTTCTGCCTTCTGAATCCATGATTGATAGAACTGGTCTCTGTTAGCGGAGAAGAAAATTGATACTGATTATTCACTGTGTCACTCGCTGTCCCAGATCTAGAAAATTATCATTTAATCTTCACAATAACCTTACGAAGTCAATTCGTTTTACGGACAAATTAAAATTTACAAGGAATTGAAGTAACTTGTCCAATTAGGTGAGAGAACATTTGGTGAACACCCTGGCTGCTTCAGGTGCACATCTTTGTTTTTACACTATTTCGACTTTTGATTTTTAAAAAAATAAAAGCTCTCCAAAGGTATTTCTACAGACGTGGAGCACATATAGTACATGAATTGAAACCTAAAAATGTGTTTAAGAATTGTATATTGAACATTTTTAGTTTTTCCAATAACTGAAGTTTGTAAAGCTTGCAGGCTTTTACATTTCTTTAAAGACACATACCTATATTTGCCTCCACAGAAGTTAAGCTATTTATTTTTATTTGAATTGGGGGAGAGACAATTTGTTAAAAAGAAATCTTCATCTTGACCATCTAGAATTGTCATAAGTAGCTCAGGTAACATGAGAAACAGTATTAGGCCATAAAAGATTGAGAGATAAAATATTTCAGCTCCATTAAGATTGTGGTTAGTTTCAAGATTAATATAAAACAACAGTCTTTTTCACATTGCACATAATTATTAAGTTCCGTTTTCACAGTTTTATGTTTATTAGCTTTATATGTTTGTGTAGTCTTGGTTCAGATTTTATATTTTTTATTTTTTTGCTAGTTCTTAAGTATTTTCTGTTTTTGGATCTTATACTGCGATATTTAGTGACATATGGGCAGTCAAAGAAATTTCTCCTACTTATTTGAGACACTTTCAGAAATTACTGAAGAACCTTAAAAGTAACCTTAACTTTAAAATAGAGAAATAAAGAAAGTTTGACAATTGAATGAAGCATTTATTATGGGATATGGTTATTACAGAACTTCAATGTTTGTTTTAATATTTTGTTCATAATTTTTTAGGTAAATAACTTTTGAACTGAAATTTAATGCTTCATTTCAAGTACCTTCCATGCAGCTTAGTAGAAATTGCTTAAGTGGCAGAGCCAGACATACATATCTGGCAGCATTCAAAGTCTGGGGTTGTTACCTCTTGAGCTAAATTTTCTTCATATATAGAAGTGATGGCTTCCTCATGGGATTGCTGTAGGGATTAAATGAGATTGCCACATAGAAGGGGCTCAGTGTTAGTTTCCTTCTTTCACTTCTTAAGGTGTCTTTAAAATGTGAACTTTTATATCATGTATAGTGTGAGTGTGCTGGTATAATGTTTCTAACTCCAGATTATTAGATACAGAATATTTGAAATTAGTCTCACCTTTATTTTTTAATCCTCAAATTTTGTTTTTGGGGGAAAATACATAATTTCCTTATATTTTTTCCTGGAGGAAAATTAGGTTCTTAAGAAATCTCACGTACCTAGCTGGGCAAATGGGCTAGATATGAACTTTGTTTAAAAATATGCTATGCAGATATGAGTACCCTCAAATGTGTGGTGCCACTGTGGTGTCATGTATCCTAGGCTTAATGGTTGTCCATCAAGTGTGAGTATCTACAATTTCCAGGGAGGAGGTAATTTATAAGAGTTGTATTGAATACTTGCAGGCAGTTCCGATGTATATATTTTACTTATCTAACATTTCTGTTCTTATTAGAGTAATAATACTAGAAAATAAAATAGTGGTGTGCCATGTGCTACTAATAATATTGGAATATAAAACAGTGGTATGCCAGGTGGTGTGATAAATTAGAGTTAATTTTTTGTTTCTCCACCTATATAGTAAGATGGAACTCTCATATAGCACTATATCTCATAAAGATAAGAAATAGAACAGATTTGAGTAAAAATACTAAGGTAAATTTTTGGTGACATCTGGAACTATATTTTCAGATTTTTGTATACCTTCTAGTGACTCAGCCTTTTTTGATTGATATAAATATGTTCTCCATGCTATAGAATACCTAAATCAGCAGTTCAAAAAGCTTAGAACCAACTGCTGAGTTATCTACAGGATCCTAGTGATTCAATGCTGACTTTACTGTAATTTTGTTAGTAGCTTAGTCAGTTGATGCCAGAACACGAACCTAAACCTACTCTGGAAATAGTTTGGTTTTCATAATCTCTGTGTGACAAAATAAAAGAGCCATTAAAACATATATGATGGAAAACTGAGTTATTTGTGTCTGCTTTGTTTAAGAATGTTCAGGGGTGTGGTATGAAAGTAAAGGTGTAATGTCTTTTTGGAGTCATATAGCAAGTCACTGAACTTTAAATCCTGTTGGGCAGTAGCCTGGTCCTGGAATCTCAAGATTTACAGCTGGAGTTCAGCGTGTAAATTTTATATACAGGGTTTGTTTGTTCTTTTGTTTTTTTTTTAATTAAATTTACTGGGTGACATTAGTTAATAAAATTATATAGGTTTCAAGTATATAATTCTATAATACATCAGCTGTATATTGCAGTGTGTATTCAGATCTCCTTTTGTTACCATATATTTGATCCCCTTTAACCCTTTTCTACTTACCCCCTCCCCTGTACAGTGTTGTTTTGAGGTTCAAATGAAATATAGGCACTATAGCGTTAGGTAGACTCTAAAATGGCATACAATAAGCCTGCCCATGTAAAATACCTTTGATTATTAATCAGCCTCATGTCTCTTATACTTTTTAATGAAGATTAATGAGTATTAGAGAATTTTATGTTCTTTTTTATTTGTTTATTTCTAAATATACTTTAATATTGGAAAACATCGTCTTTGTATGGGAAATAATGTTTTTTAATGTTACATACTATAGAATGTGGTTTTATGGTTTGAGGTCATTCTAACTTTACTAATTCTGTGAAAGATAACTTGAAAAATGCTATATGTGCTAACAATAACATTCTCATTTTTCTTTTCCTTTTTTAGAAACATTAAAGGAAATTGATGATGTTTATGAAAAATATAAGAAAGAAGATGATTCAAACCAGAAAAAACGCCTACAGCAGCATCTCCAGAGAGCATTAATCAATAGTCAAGAATTGGGAGATGAAAAAATTCAAATTGTCACACAAATGCTTGAATTGGTTGAAAATCGGGCAAGGCAAATGGAGCTACATTCACAGTGTTTTCAAGATCCTGCTGAAAGTGAACGAGCCTCAGATAAAGCAAAAATGGATTCCAGCCAACCAGAAAGATCTTCAAGGAGACCCCGCAGACAGCGAACCAGTGAAAGCCGTGATTTATGTCACATGACGAATGGAATAGAAGACTGTGATGATCAGCCACCTAAAGAAAAGAAATCCAAGTCAGCCAAGAAGAAGAAACGCTCCAAGGCCAAGCAAGAAAGGGAAGCTTCACCTGTTGAGTTTGCAATAGATCCTAATGAACCTACATACTGTTTATGTAACCAAGTGTCTTATGGGGAGATGATCGGATGTGACAACGAACAGTGTCCAATTGAATGGTTTCACTTTTCATGTGTTTCACTTACCTATAAACCAAAGGGGAAATGGTATTGCCCAAAGTGCAGGGGAGATAATGAGAAAACAATGGACAAAAGTACTGAAAAGACAAAAAAAGATAGAAGATCGAGGTAGTAAAGGCCATCCACATTTTAAAGGGTTATTTGTCTTTTATATAATTCTTTCAAAATTTACTTTCAGAAAATGTTTTAGGGTAAATGCATAAGACTATGCAATACTTTTTAATCATTAGTATTACCGGTGTATTAAAAGTTGTTGTACTTTGTCTGTGACCTTAATTTTCTGCACTGAATTACCAAATATTTTAAACCAGGTAGTCTTTAGATCACCTGATGAAAGGAGCAGGGAATAGGGAGAGGGTGGTGTGAATATTATAAAAACTTCACAAACCATGCCTATTTCATTTTCACTTGAAATGCAATGCTACGTTTTGGGTAAACACCAAAGTTTTACTAGCATTTTAGTTCTACATGCTTAAAAAATTTATATGTAGTTGGAGATCTCTGCAAGCATTCAGATTATCTTGGGTAATTTAAAATATGAACACTATACCATTTAGAGCATCTTTCTCTCTGGCCCCATTTATATATACACTTGTTCATCTCTAGTCTTCCAAGAATTTAAGGAACTGGAGATAAGAATAATTTGGGATTCCATGTGGAATAATGTGCTCTTATTAGAGTATTTGCTGCTGTCTTTTCCTTAGTAGCATTTTGATACACTGTCAGTAGCCCATTTGTAAATGCCTTGCTGCTGCTTCATAGACATACCCTAATGTAATGATTAATAAGGGAGTTATATTTTGTTCTGTTTTAATTGGGAAAGGTATGAGTAGTTAGAATACCAAAAATGCTGTCATTGGCTTATATTGGCAAAATTTGGATTATATAGTATCATGGTTCAAGGTTGAACAATTAAAAAAATTCATCTTATTTAATAATATTTTCTACATTGACCCACTGCTGGGATGCCTGGACACAGCCCTATCAGTGGGAAAAGGGCATATACTTTTATGTCAAATCGTAGCTTAAATTTTGCTAGTGGCTATAGTTCATTTCCATCTCAATCAGTGATTACATATTATTTTAAGTAACAGTGTATTTACTTTCTTAACTTTCTGGTACTGGTGCTGTTTGATGTCTTCATGTTTAATGAACTAATTTCATTAATAATGCAGTTAATAATGTATTTGTAAATTGAATTTTCCAAGATCCTAATATTTTAAGGGTAAGCATCTTGATGGATATATGTCCATATATTCAGAGAATTTTGGTTTCTTTTGGCGGGGGGAAGGGGGCAGTGAATTGACTAGTCCTTTAAATCTATGTGTAACATACTTTTTAGTCCTCATTTCTTCCTAATCTGATGACCTTGATCCTTTTTGATTAACATGTGAAAAATCCTGTCTGCTTGTTTGGAAAAAAAAATTGTTTTTTCTCTTCTAGCTCTCCTGTGTGACTTTTAGGCATGTCATTTCACCTCATCTGGATGTCAAGTTATTCATATGTATGTAAAATGAGGCTGGCTTAACTATCTCTAAGGTTCTTTTGAAATCTATAGTATTTGCATTGTTGTGAGGATTTTAATAATCAAATGACTTGGTTTTCTCTTTCACTAATTTTGTCCTTATTCTGAGGTATGAAGACTTTTTAAAGGAAAGCTTAGTGACAGGTAAATGCACAATATTTGACTAGCTTCTGTCCTAAGGATATTTTGATTGATGACAGAAGTTGATTATATTACTTCTTGAGCCAGAAATGTTAGACAGCATGATTAAGAATTTATTTTATTGTAACTTAGTTGAGTTGTAACGAAATCCTTTTCTCTCTTGAGAATATAGCATTTTGTCTTGTTACCAAGGATAGAGCTATTTGCCTGACACCATTAAAAATATCAATATATATGCAAAGCCCCCAAAAGCTTTCAGATGTGACTTACATAGAAGTCAACACTTTTCCATACATAAATTGGCCTCAGCATATAGGGAAAAATAAACTTCCAAATAGAAGTGCCTAAATTTGGATTAGGCTTGACAGTAAAACAAACGTGGAAAATCCTGAAAGATGTGCTCTCTTTAAGACCTAATGTTTGAAACAGTTCTATTTTTATAATTTTTAAAAATTTTCTATATCACATAGGAAATTAAGTATTCTAGATTTCATATACTATCTTATATGAAATCTTATGCTTACCAACTCATAACTATATACCAGTGGTTCCCAAACTAATCTCACATTGGAATTACCTCAGAAGTTTAAAAAAATACGCTTTTGCCCCAACCCCCCAACAATTGTGATCTGATTCATTTAAAATGTGACTTAAGTATTAGAAATTTTAAAAGATCCCCAGCTGATTCTAATGTACAGAAAAGTTGTAGAACCACTGCCATATTGTGAAAATTTGAACCTATTGAAAACGGCTAGTGGATTCTCCTACATCCAGGTTTGTGTGACTCTGAAGCATATATAAGTGCTGATATGTATGTGAGAGTTTGTCCCCACCCTCAACAGTTCAGTGCTTGAACTCAATTGTTGAGTGCTGCTGTGTACTAGGCACCATACTAAGCAGTTGTGGTTTAAAAAGAAGTAAAAGTTCCCGTTCATGGACCATACATTTCAGTGAGAGAGTCAGATATATGTAATGTCATGTAACTGTAAGTGTTGAAAGTATAGCAGAGTAAGGAGGTAGAAAAGGAATGGAAAGGGAAGTGAGTCTTAGTTATGGTGATTAAAGAAGGTCTAAGGAAGGGATCTTTGAGCTGAGACCAGAAAGAAATTAGGAAGTGAGGCAGGCAAAGATTTAGGGGAGGGAGGAGTAGAACAAACTTGTCAATTTGACTAGAGCGTTTGACAATGTGGAAGGGGCTAGAAAATGTTGGCCCTTGGAAGCCATGGTAGTCATTTTGGGAATATCACTCGATGTTGCATGCAAAATTTATTGTAGGGAGCCTTGGTGGAAATAGGAAGATTTTGGAGACTTTCAGAAGATTTTACACCAAAAATATTGGTGACTTAGACTAAGGTGGTAGCAGTGGGAGTGGTAGTGAGTGGTCGGACTCTGTTTTAAAGCTACAGTCATTAGGAAGACTTTAGCCCAGATAATGGAAAGCAAAAAAGATGATGAGGACGACTCTTAGGTTTTTGCCTTCTGGGAAAAAATCAGGATTTCTGTTTCTTAGGTTTGAGATGCTTGGTAGATTTGTAGTGGGGTCCAGCATGGAATTTGGGGAGCTAAAAGGGGAGGGGACATAAACATTTCAAGTGAGCCTTTAAATGGAGTTTAAAGTTGTGTGACTGAAATTGCTCATATAAATAGAGCAGCGCTTCTCAAATCTTAACATGCATATAAGTTACTGATTTTTTACCAGTGCAGATTCTGGTTCACTAGGTCTGACTTGGGGCCGGAGATGTTGCATTACTAACAAGCTCATCAGTTATGCTGATGCTGCTGGTTCGGGGATCCACATTTTGAGTAGCACCCATATGAATCCAGAGGGTGCATGGATGAAGGCTTATACTCCAGCATTTAAAATAGGGAGGAGCCAACAAAGGAGACTAAGATCTCTCGGGAGATAAACCAGAAAAATGTGGCTCGCCAGAAATAAAGTTTCTAAAAGTGATCTCTCAAGTGCTGTTAGGTAAGATGGGGACTGCAAATTAACCATTGGATTGGGGTATTGTTAAGTTCAAGGGGAAGAAGGGCTGGTTGGAGTGGATTGGGAGCAGAAAGGGATAGAAGTAGAGTCGGCAACATGGACAACTCAAGTTGTACAGGGGACAAATAGGATGTAGCTGAGGGATGAGTGAGCTAAGGGAGAGCTTTAAGAGATGATACGAATGATTATATGCTGATTGGAATATTCCCTTAGAAGGTGACAAATGAATGCCATTGGGAGGAACAGGTTATTGTAGGAGTGAAATCTGAATAGGCAGGCGGGAGTGAGAACTAGGGCTCGGGTTAGTCTCAACAGGCACAGGGTCAGTTCCAGTTCATGTGTCAAATGGGAAGGTGGTTTTACTCATTTGTTCAAATATTTATTGCACAGCTCCTATTTACTAGACAATGTTTTAGGTACTGGGGATAAAGCCGTGACCAAAAGAAGACAAAAGTCTGTAACCTTGTGGTGCCGAGATTCTGGAGTGAATGGGCGTAAATGCAGATAGCTTGCTAAATTTGGAATTGGGGAAATGAGATCATTCTCTTCTAATAGCTTCTACTTTACCAGTGAAGGAACGGGACAAAGAAGGCATGTTGGAAGTCTAGAAGTTAGTGAGAGGTGTATGTGAACTATCATTTAGGAGAGTGGCAAAGTGAAGAGACCAGAAATGCCAGTTAGAACTGTAGGTCAGCTGGAGTCTTTGGTCATAACTTCAAATAAACTGATAATTCATTCCATCGCCTGGATGTAGGCATGAAAAAAGAGAAATGTACAAAATCACTGAAAATTTCAAAATTTAGTAAGCCAGAAAAACTGCAGCTCTCCCGTCCTTTTTATATACCTAGTATGTGGCTTCTGAGAGATCTATTCTCATTCCCCCTACTTGAAATGGAGAGAAACCTGTCTTCAAGAAGCAGTTTGTATAAATAAGCTAGACAGCTCATTAGTTCTTCCTGAATTGTCCTTACAGTTAGATGCCATTCAAATCTATTTAAAGTATAAGTTGTCTTGGAATTACCTTTGCTAAATTCCTAAACTTTTTACATCAATTAGACCAGAGCTCCTTCGTCATGTCTCACTTGAATGTGAGGAAAGTGCTCTGGACCAGGATTTCAGAGCTGTGGATTTCTCGGGGATCGCAGTAGGTCATTTGTCCTTGGCCTGTGGTTGGTTCAGCTGTGAAACAAATAATTTAAGATATTGTCATCCTAAAAATGCAATTATTCATGTCCCTTAACACTGGAGGAAAGAGTTCCGGTCACAAAGTTACTTATTGGGTAGTTTTTAAAATAACAGCTTTTAATTCAATATATGTGGTAATGACTTCAGAGCAGTGTTTTCTAAATTTCAGACAGAATGATCTTGGATTTTGACATTTCCATATACCATTCTAATTTTATATTCGAAAGTATTTATGCTGTACTTTTCTTTAAAATGACTCACATTTTGATATCTATTTTGAAAAAGAAGCATATCTTTTTAGTAAATGGAAAATTAGTATCACTTTCTGTGAATAGAATATTACCTTAAATACAATGAAAAAACAGTGTTATTAAATTCCAGCTATGTAGTATTGCCTATCAAAATTCAGCCCAAACTCTACCCTCTCTTTATTAAAAGGTGCGATTAGTAAATAATATTACGTAAGGGTGGAAAACATAAATATTAAATTGAGTCTGCATGATGTAATCAAATGGATTTGAAGAGAATTTTGAAAACTGCCTCACCATCCTACCCTGGGAAACACTTTAAGCAATAGAAGGTTAACCACTGCAGTTTCCTGACTAAATAGTATAATCAGATATATTAACATTGTCTTAATTTAAAGGCATTTATCTAGCTACATGCAAACCCCCTAAGGCAATGGTCCCCAACCTTTTTGGCAGTAGGCATCAGTGCTTCTGTGAGAATCTAATGCCTGATGATCTGAAGTGGAGCTGAGGCAGATGCTAGCACTGGGGAGCAGCTGCAAATACAGATGAAGCTTTGCTTGCCCGCCGCTCACCTCCTGCTGTGTGGCCCAGTCCTTAACAGGCCACAGACTGGTGGTTCCCGTCTGTGTCCTGTCTCATCCCGGGGGTTGGGAGCCCCTGTCCTAAGGTATTGACCGGCATTATCTGTATTAGTATTAGAGTGACTGGTATTATCCTGACTCTTCATGAGTCTCTAATCTTACCTGTCTTCTAATCAGGATAAAAAATGCAGCTTCTCCAATGCTACTGTAATTCAGGAGCTGAGAGAGTTCCTGGGCAGATTTGTCTACAGTTGCTGCTAGTCCTAGCATTCCAGCCTTGAAAAAACCCCTAAAAATGTCCGGATAGCCTCCTTGGCTATACACTTGCTAGTGGATTCTTGATTTAACAGTCTACATTATTTTTTTTTTTAATTCCAATAATGAGTTAGATAGCACCAACATGTTCATGCCTGTCATAAACACTGAAGGAAAGATTTTTGATATAGCAATATATTTTGGTATGTTGCTTAGCTGTGCACTGATAAGCACTAAAGTAGTCTTTCACATTTTTATTATTTTGGGTAAAAATTATCCTGTCTTACATATGTCCTTTAATCCCTTTCAGCTTATGGTAGGACATAAATGAAGATTTGAGGTCTTCATCATTTGACTGACTCCTCACCGAGTTAATATATAGTGATAACCTTCAGTCTCTCCCCATAATGAAGGACTGTTACCTCTCTACTTGTCTTAGACTGGTTTTTAAAATAAATTGGTTGCTTTTAATGATTTTCATTCTTTCTTGCTTCTAAAACTGCCTATTAGCTTGTACCCCTCTTTTAGTTTATTGTGTGTTGGAGAAGCGTTTGGTCAGATTTGTGTCTAGCTTAAAAGTAGATAGATTCTAAGTGAGAATCTAGTGCTTGAGTTTCAATTTATGGCTTTGGTTTTTTTATGTACGTGGGTTTCTTTCTTACCTGTTCTTGACTGTGTTCACATGGCAGTGTTTTGCTATATATACTTGCTTTGAACAGCAAGATCCAATTACTTTGACCAGAGCCCTTAACTTATTTATATAGCACAGTAATCTTAGAAACTTCCCACCTAGAAACAAAGGTGTTAGGCCAACTGGCTAGTTTCCTCTCCAGCGGTTCAGGTTTTAAATTAGTTATATGGGATCATGCCTTTGGTGAGAAGTAATGATTTTGGTACCAAGAGAACTTGCTGTTTTACTTACCAAGGATATGAAACAGTAGCATATAGCAATTCCAAGACTTTCAGATTGACTTTTAATTGCACTTTTGTGCCTTCCTGAGACGTAACATCCCCCAAGTGTCAGAAATTTTTTTCTATGATCTTTAGAGTACTTTTTGCTTTTTGGTTATAAACTTGCATTTCTCATCAATTTAAAAAATTCTTACAGATTAAGAAAAGTGATTATAGACTGTGGTAAAATAGTGCCCGAAAAGATATTCAATTTTGACCACAACGCTTGTAGTGGTTCTAGCTTTGAATGTATGGTACTTGAGTATTGCATTGACTATTTTCTACATCTACATTAGTTTACTGTTAAGTTGGGATAATTCTGACTAAATTTAAGATGAAATTTAGTGGAACTGGCGATCTAGAACTTTTCTAATTGCACAGTGAAAAATAAAGAAATTTCCCATGGCTAGTTAAGAGAAAGAAAAAAAGAAGGATCTAAATTATTTTCCTTCTATTTAATTTTCACTGTGTCAAATATAACTGGGTTATGTAGTCTATTAATTAGCTAATTCTTGAAAATAATTCAGCTTGTTCAGTTTCTTGATTGGCAGAACTAACCTAGATTTTCTAGGCACACTGGGACTGTAACCTTTATATTGGATCAGGGAAATTCTAGAAGAGACCACTATTAATCTTATACCTGTTTCTGGTGAAGCATGGACTACAAAGGGCAAGAAATAATGAGGATCTGAGTTCAAGCCCAATTGCGTTATTACCATATCGGTCAAGTAGACATGAGACTTGGCCTGTGGGTAACAATCTTGTGCTCCGAGTGGGCTCTGAAGTTTGTTAGAATTTAATGTCATGATACTCCTTTGGCTCCAGAACCTGTAAAGATCATCTAAACTGTCTTCCTTGGATATTTTCATTGTTATTTCAAAGGAATATATTTTGTTTCTGCAAAATGCATTTACTGAAAAGGCAGAATTGCTTAATCAATGTCATGGTCAAAAATTTCTATGACAGGGCGGAAGTACCTTCTGTAGCTAGAACAAAAACCTGAAATGTGTATGAGTCACAGATAGCCAATTTCCCGAGTTACAGCTTCAGACAATCACCGACAGAGATCTATTTACCATTTCTAGCACAGTTTAGAGAGAGAGTAGGAAATCTTATAGTTTGTTTCACCTTGAAATTAGTTGAGGTCTTTAGGAAGGTTAATAGCTGTGAAGAATAAGAATATTAAATTATTCCCCAAACCAGAAAATTATGTTAAAATGGTATTTGATATGCTGGTGTCTATATACTGAGAAGTAACAGGCTCCCTGTCAGTCTCTATAAATGTGTTTAGTAAAGCTATTTTGAGAATAGTTTAATGTTCATCATGAAGAGAATAAAGTGTCAAGTCCAAGTGAGGATGATAGGCGAAGGGAAAATTTCCCTTCTTTTTCACAGTCATACCCATTTCACACACACACAGAAAAGCAAAATTCTCCTTCTGTCACGATCTTATTGTGAAACATCACCTCTAAAACAATGAAAAAGAACCAGCTTTTTACTCTCATTACTTCATTATAGTCTTTAACACCATGCTAGATTAGAGAGCAACCCCTTTAGTTGCCTCAAATTTTAAGTTTTCGGGGGCACCATAGGGAACATTTGAAATATTGATATTGGGAAACCTCCTTCTCTCAAAGTGCCATTAAATTCATCCCTAAATCTTTGTCTTGTTTAGTAGATTTTTGCTATTTTTGATATCAATTTTATAATGTTTTAATCAATTGTAACTAATTGTAATAATTCAGAAGAAAGTTTTTAACTTAAAGACTCATATTTTTGTTGCAAGAAATATAAAAGGATAATCAAATGATACTTAAAATATATATTATTAGGAAACTATTTTGTGGGAGAAGTGGAATGGAAATGTAATTTCAGGGAGAAAATAATGTTAAACTTTGTTGGTACTTTTAAAACGTATGGTATGTTATTTATATGCCACCGAATATATTTGAGTGATGTACTGGTTTTATTTTTAAATGCCAGTGGAGAAAATGTGCAAGAATATATATTCTTTGCAGTCATATATACTCATGATGAAACATTTTAAAGGTCAACTTATATATGTACAAAGATACACAGTTTTTCAAAAAAAGTTAGTAGATGTGAGAGCAAAAACATCAGAAATCATTGACAGAAATAATTTATTCAATACTTAGGCCTCGACCGTCATCTGAAATGATTTACCCCACCTCAACCACCCACTTCTATGGTGTTACCTCAGACTGTGCAACTACTAAAATCTTTACCTAATTCTGAAAACCGACTCTCAATTTGCAGCATCCCACCCACTGACGACCACCTTCTGCGGTTCCCACTCATTCCCTTCTCACTCACTCCCTTCAGTACTCCGACTTGAGAGAGACTTCATCAGCACCACAGCACCTCCAAAACATTCCCACCTAACCTTCCCACCTTTTCACCTTCTCCGGTTGGCTTTGTTTCTTTACCTGACTCAGATTCCAAGGCCCATTGGGCTGATTATCTGATTCAAGCTTTCTCAACTAGCTCTTTTTGGCCTTTCTCTCCCTCAACCCTGTTTCAGTCCAATTCAGCCCACTTGGCTTCTGCACCCAGGTTGCTAGGAAGAAGTAGATTAATACACGACTGTGCTAGCTTCTCGTTTCTTCCTTTCAAGTCTCTAGCAGGCCCTTGGAGATGCCTGACAATCCTCCCACATTTTTCTGGTCAGTTTACTCTTTTAATCTCTGAGACCCCTATTCTACTTTTTCTTCTTTCTTCAAACCTCCAATACCCTTCTGCCTCCACACTCACAAGGTGATTAACCCACTTCTTATTTCACAAACAACAATGAAGTTAATCAGGAATCTCCACCTGCTGTTTCTAGCAGAACTATAGGCCTGCCTTCCTTCCATCACCTTATGATGGATGACTGTTCTTAAGGCCAACAACCCCTCTATTTGTGTACAGAAACTTCTTTCCTACAGTTGTTCCCTCTCTCAATTATCCGTGTTTCCTCTTCCACTGGACTTTTCTATTGGCGTGTAATGTTATAAGATTTCTAGTCTTAAAAACAAGAAAGAAAAACATAACCAACAGCCCCATGTCATATCAACTAATGTTCGCCCCCTTTTTTCTCCACCTTTAGGACTCTTCAAAAAAGTTGTCTATACTTGTCTCACTTTCTCCTCTTCATTCTTTTCAGATGACTTTTTCTCCAGTATTTCTACAAAACCGCCTTCATGTTATCAAATGCAATCATCAGTTTTCTGTTATTATCTTTTCCTGCCAGCATTTCACACAAATGATCACTCTTTCTTAAAGCATTTTGTTGTTGTTGTTTGTTTTTCACTTGGCCTCCAGGGCACAAAGTATACTTGCTCTATCTAGTATCTCCAGTGTCACAGATTGTTTCTTCTTGTTCTGCTTTGCTGAATATGCTCCTCCTTTCTGTCCTCCAAATATTGAATGTCCTAGGCTAGGGCTTCACAAGGCTTTTCCATCTCCCCTCACTCCCTAGGTAATTTCACCCTGTCTGGCAGCTTAAACATCTTTCATGCTCTGATGACTCCCAAATGTATATCAGCACCCCAGCTTTCATATCCAAACTTACAAATCCAACTGCTCTCCCAACATTTCCTTTGCTTTGTCTAATGAATACTCCCAACTTAACATGTAGCTCCTGATTTTTATACTCCCTTCCGGTCAAGAAGTTATTCTTCCCATCTTCCCATCTTCCTCATAGTCAAAGGCAATTCCATCCTTTAATTGCTCATGCCAAAAATGTTGGGGTCATCTTTGACTCCTTTTGTTCTCTTATACTCCAAAACGAATTTGTCTGCAAATTCTGGCAGTTTGACCTTCAAAATACATTCAACAGCTTGATGCTCCACTGCTCCTTGCCTCATCTAGACCATTATCAATCACTTATGCCAGAACTATCATAATAGCCTCCTAACCAACTTTCCTGTTTCCACCTTTGCCTTTATGTTTATTTTCCACAAAGTAGTTAGATTCAGTAAGTCAACCTCTCCTCTGCTGAAAGTCCATCGATGTCTTCCCCTCTTATAGTAAAATCCGAAGTCCTTACAATGCCCTGAAAGGCCTCAATCTGCTCCAAGTTCTGACTTCTCTTAGCACTCCCTTTGTTCACTCTATTCCAGCCACATAGGCCACCTGGCTGTGCCCTGAGCACATCACTCACTCTTCAGCCACAGGCCTTTGCACTTATTCTTCTCTTTGCCTGCAATGGTCTGCTCTCAGATTTCCATCTCACTTGCTCCCTCTATCATGTAGCTAATTTATGTTCTGGAATTTTATGCCCTATGTTCCTCTGACCCATCAAAACTCTTATCCACCTCCATCTAGGTTAGGAGGAAGACCATAAGCTATGAAACTCACTAAAGGCTGGTTATCCAACCTTAACCTTCTCAGAGAATTTTAATATTGTTAGTCCTGCTAATGTTACATTTAACTAAACAAATCTTGCATTTGTGGAAATTTGAGATAGTGTGTAAAGATTATTCAAATAGAAAAGAAAGCACCAATGAAAAGAAAAAAATGTTCCAATGTTATCTCTCCCTCGACCATTAATTTTTCTTCATAGTATATGGTTATTTGACTGTCTCCTTCTACTTTCTTGGGAGCAGACACTATCTGTTTTGTTCACAGCTATATTTTCAGTCGTTAGCACAGTGCTGACACACTACACATTCTTAATATTTTTTGAATGAGTGTCATGAAACTTTTGTTAATCTAGTCCAGGGCCTTTGATCTTTAAACATATCATCTCTTTGCAGTAAGCCTGTTTTCTTAAAATGAAGATGCTGAGTGGACCGAGTGCTTGTACATATTACTAAGTAATACTAAATGGTTCTAGTAGGAGATCTACTTGTCAGGGCATTATGGGAGCATTTAGCTGTTGCATTATTTCTCTAAATTTAAAAACTGGTGCATTTAGTTCATGTTTTGAGAGACAAACATAAGAATGCTTTTGGTTCCAAAGCAAGAAGTAAAATCTGTTGTTGAGTAGAGCACATGAGAAATTAATTTTAACAATGCTTAACTCTTGAAGGAATAGTATATAACACAAACCTGTTATTGAGAAATTAAATAGATAGTCACCATCACAAAATACTAATTATCTGTTGGGTAGTTTGGTCTGAAAAAAGAAAGGCAGGGCTCTTTGAAGTTTTACTTGAACTTGCTGTGACCTCAGAAACAAGTTTGTCCTATTCTCTAATGATCAAGCCATATTCATGGGGTTTGCTGCTTATCCACTGGGAAAGATGAAGGGCCAGCTTATTACCCTCAATTTCCTGTTAAAATGTAGAAAACCATCCTTTGCTATCTAAACCTCAAAACTGTACGACTTTAATCAAGAAAGACCTCTCCCAGGGGCTGTCTCTGTCAGTATACAAATGCTTTCTTTTCTAGATCTTGTTCTTCACCTAAAGAAGTGGAAGACAAAAGTGCAAATGTCCACGGTCCCAGATAAGTTAGAAGAAATTTTCAAAATGCTACATTACATCTCAGGAAAATACTGATTGGCCACAGCCTTGTATGGTTCAGGAAAAGGGAGATGTAGGAACAGCAAATACCTGACAAAAGTACTGCAGTTAGCTACCCATGTCCAAATCCACATAGCAGCCAGCTGGACAACTCCCTGTAACACTGAAGTGTCTTCCTATAGGCAGATGAGTTTTTGCTCTGGTGTCAGTGACATGCCCCACCTCGGAGGAGGGGGTCAATAAGGAGAATTTCACAGAAGGCTCATAATTTGTGTTTCCTTCTTAGGTCTGCTCTAGAGACAGAACATAACTCTGGGGAAAGCAAGTTATCAGTAGGAAGACAGAGTTAATTAGTCTAGTGTATTCTGGTTACACTATAATTCTTTTACTATGTTGTCTTCCTAAACATTTCCTTTAGAGGCCATATAGTATTGTTATAGTATATAATGGAGCAGAGAGATCATGGGATTTCAAATCATTAACCTGACTTAAATATGGAGGACGGTCACGCCTCCAGTTTCTTTGTACCCACCACTTGGTTTAAGGGTATCCCTGATGATGCTACCAATATTTTAGCCCTCTCATCTCATTCTGATTCCAGTTAAAAATTGGTTGGCCAGTCTAAGCGCAGCTCCAGGCTTGTCATTTCTTCTCTCCACCTTGTTTTTTCCAGGAGATTTTTGGTGTGTGAGCTAGAGTTGTTTCTGGATAAGGCTGCTAGGTAGAATATTATTAGAAGAAAGTAGTGTAGTCGGGGTCAGCAAAACATTCTTTCTACTCTCTCAGGGTCTCCAGCTTGGCCTGAGAATTAAATCAACATAACACAGATTAACAGGAGAAAAACATATACATTTTCACATGCACATGGGAGCCCCCATAGGAAAATGAAGACCTGAAGTAATAGATAGAGCCAAATGCTTATACACCAAGTTGGACCGAGACTGTAACAAGTTGCTAAACTGTGAAAATGTGACAAGACATAGGGACTTCGGCTCAGGCAGTTAATCGTGGAGAGGTCACTGGGAAGATAAGGGTACGATTAACAAGGTTTATTTTTACAGATTTTCCCTCAGCCTTGACTCCCATCTCTGGCGATAAGAACGTTTTCTTCCTGATGTAGGGAGGACATCTTTGGCATGAGAGCTTCATTTCCTGAATTCTGGAAGAAAAAAGAAGGTTAGAGCACCCTTCTTGCATCTGCTCTTGTTCAAATGCCTTTAACTCTAAATAATCTTTAGCCAAAGTGGCATATTTGGGGGGTGGTATACTCTGCCACCCTTTAGTAGTCCATTGATTCAATTAAATAAACCCTCACCATGTGAGTCTTTTATGTGTTTGCATCATGTTAGTACTGAGGGGGATTTAGGGTAAAGGCTACGGAGAAACTGTCCTTTCAGAGCTTATAACCTAATAGGGGAGATGGATACACGCACACATCTGTAGGGGAGTAATCAGGTACACCCTCATCTTCCCATCTCCAGAACCACCAAACTACCAGTGCCTTCATCCAAACTCTCTGTCCGTTATCTCGTTTGCTCTTATCTTAAACCAACCCCTCCACTTGTGTCCTGGTCCTATCTCTTGCCTTGTTAATGACTTATTTCTTCAAGTATCCTTCTCTCGTCCTTGCTTCATCACTTTATTTCTATTGTACCATTCTTCTAAGTCTACAAACCAGTATAATATTATATATCTTTAAAAATAAAGATGCCCCTCCCCCACAATGATTCTGTCTTCTCTTCTCCCCTAAACCTTCTCCAGCTATCGTCCCATTTCTCTGCTGCTCTTCTGGCGAGGTACCTTGGAAGAGTGTGTATTGCTGCAGTCTCCACTTCTCCTCTCATTCATCATCTCACTTTAGACCAGCTTCCATCCCAGGATCCTACACAAAGTGGTCTTGTCAATATTTCCAGTGACCTTTGGGCTGCAGAATTCAATGGTAGCATCTTCGTATCTTTCTCAGCAGGATTCAATTCAATCCAGTTTACCACCTTCCTCCTTCTTGAAACAATTTCTTTTCATAGTTCTTGACACCAGTCTCTTCTAATTTTCTCTTTGCTGTAGGGAATGTTACTTCTCATTCTTTTTGTTCGTTCTTCCTTCTCCATTGTCCTGGGCCCTCTTCTTGTGCCCATCTACATTCTCTCCTGGGTGACCTCATCTAAACCTGTAGCTTTCAACACTTCTACATCTCGATGATGCCCAAATTGGTATCTCCAGCCCTGACATCTTGGAATTTCTGATGTGTATAACCAACTGCCTAATTGATTTATCAATTAATAGATTTATTAATTCCAACAATAATTAGTGGACACAATAATATTGTATGCACTAATATTTATTGATCATCTATATATTCCAGCTACTATTCTAGATGTGGAGGCAATTAGCAACACAAATAAGTAAATTAGGTAGTATCTTAGAAGCTGGTAGTTACTTGGAGAAAGGTAAGTGGGGGAGACAGATGTGAGTGTCAAGAGAGAAGAGGAGGTGTTGCAATTTTATTTTTTATTTTTAAATTATTATTTTTAAAATTAAATTTATTAAGGTGACAATGGTTAATAAAATTGTATAGGTTTCAAGTGTACAATTCCATAATACATCATGTGTTTATTGCACTGTGTTCACCCAAAGTCAAATCTCCTTCTGTCGAGGTGTTGCAATTTTAAATAAGATGGTACAGAATGACTTACTAAGGAGGTGACATTTGAGCAAAGACTTGAAGGAGGTGAGGGATGAGCCATGTGGATATCTTGGAGAAAAAATAATTGAAGCAGAAGGCAAAGTAGGTGTAAAGTAACTGGGGCAGGAGTGTGCCTTCATGTATTCAGGAAACATCAAAAAGATCAGTACAGCAGAAGCAAAGTGAGTGAGGGGAGGGTGGTAGAACAGAAGGCCAGAGAAGAATGAAAGGGGTGAAGTGGGAATAGTTCTCATAAAACCAGGTCGGCATAGTAAGGACTTTGGTCTTTATATTGACTGAGATGAAGATCTATTGGTAATTTTAAACATAAGAGTGATATAATTTGATTTACTTATTTAAAGATCTCTTCGTCTACTACTGTGTTGAGACTGGACTCCAAGAAACAAAGGGAGAAGAGTTGGGAAGCTATTTTAGTAATTTAAACAATGATAGTGTCTTGGACCAGAGTAGAAGCAGTGAAGATGGTAAAAAGTTTCAGATAAGTGGATACATTCTGAAGGTAGAGCCCATAGGATTTGGATATTAGATTGGATATGGAATATGAAAGACAGAGAAGAGTGAGGATGAGGCCAATGTCTTTGGCCTGAGCAATTGGAATGAAAGATGGAATTGCTATCAAATTAGATGGAGAAGACAGTGGGTTGAACATGTTTTCAGATAAAGTTGCCATATTTAACAAATGAAAATGCAGAATGTCCAGTTAAATTTGAATTTTGGCTAAGCAACAAATTCTTTTTTAGTTTATGTATGTACCATGCAATATTGTTTATACTTACACTAAAATATTTTTGGCTGTTATTCTACTTCAGGCGATGTCCTTTATTTTATCTGGTAACCCTAGTTTTGGAGAGAAGTGTGAGCTGCCTGTTAGAGAAGTCGAGTAGGCAGTAGGATAAATGGGCCTAGATTTCGGGAGTGAGTTCTGGCCTTGGAGATTAACGTATGGGAGATATCAGCCTCTAAAGCCATGAGACTGGAGGAAGTCACCAAGGGAGTAAGTGTGGGTAAAGAATAGGTCCAAGGAAGAAGCCTGGGTCCCTCCAGTAGGAAGAGATGGAAGAGATGAGGAAGAACCAGCAGAGAAGCCTGAGGAGAAGGAGCCAGTGAGGCAACATGGAAGTCAGTACATCTGCTAGGTACCTAAGGTTTAAGATGGCCCAAGCACAGCTTTTGACTTCTCCATATGCCCCTCCCAAATTCTGTTTCCTCCTGTATCCTATCCCAATTCAAGATAGAGCTGTATCCATTCAGTAGCAGAGGCAAAATATCTAGAAATTATCTTTCATTTCTCTTTTCATCACCCCCTCTCATGTTCAATCCAACAGCAAGTTCTGCCTGATTTGCTTCGAAGACATGCAGTGAATCCATCCAGTTCTCTCCATCTCCACAATTACTACCATACTTCACCTTCCGTCATCTCCCAGCTAAGCTAGTACAAAGCCTCTTGTTCTCCTACAATAATTCTTTACATGGTAGGCTGAGTGACTTAGATAGATGTTATATGTGTGTGTGTATGTGTATATGTACATATACATATACATATACACATACACACACACACATAGAGAGAGAGAGGATATATATTTTCTATTTCAAATCTTGCAAAGGCTCTCACCATCAGCATCAGTACAATGAAATCTAAACTCATTATATGTGGTCTCTGTAACCTCTGACTTTGCTTCATAACCCTCTCCTGCTCCCCCAGTAAGATTCAGCCCCAGTGACGATTATGCAGGGCTAACAAAAGGGAGTCTATTTTAATAGTCCTAGTAAAGAAAGAAGGCTTGATCTGGAATAATGAAGTTGGGTTAAGGGTAGTGAGTGTTTGCACAAGTGCTCAAATATTAGAGAAATTTCAGAAAGAGCCACAACACTGTTGGTCCTTGATTTCTTCCTTTAATTTAATTCTTTATGGCTCTTGATTTTGGTCACAGATAATGAAAAATTATCTGAAGAGGCAAGGTTATGAACTTTCGTCTCAGCATAAAGAACTGGCTTTCTGTTGACTATTCTAAACGTAGGCAGTTGGTCATCGAATGCCGCAACTTTCTGAAGAGCCATGTTGTGAGCTCTTCATTCTGTGTGTCCATTTGTTTGTGGACACATGACTTCAGGAGAAAAATATAGCTGTTAGAGACAAAATACTGAAAAAACACAGGAATCAGGCAGCAACCTACTTTCCCTACAAACTTCCAAATTCTCTAGGTTGTCACTGTTTAGCCTTCATGAGAAATTACCCAGGCAACAACTACAGTGTATTATTCCGTCAGAGTGTGCATATGGGGGATTTCCAATCACAAGGTAAAAGTTACAAAAAATGCATTTTAAATACTTTAAAAGAATGCCATTGTAATTTGTCTAAAAGAATACATGAGAAACTAGCATCACTGCTTGCCTCTAGGGAAGGGAACCAAAGGCCTGCAGGTCAGGAGTGGGAGGGAGATGTATTTTTACTCTACACTCTTTTATATAATTTGAATTTTGTATCGCATTTATGTAGTACCTACTCATACAGAACTAATTTTTATAAAATGACAGCTTGAAAGGGCTAGAAAAATTAAATCTTATTTGTGCTTACTGTAATATCGTAGATAAATTTAAAATATTTTCTCCCTAAATGGGCAAATATTTTGCAGATTGTTGAACCTGTGCGTGGTCCTGGATGGAGACTTGGGAACCCTGGGACCAAGTTCAGCAATGGATGCCCTTGGAGTTATCGAGACTTGGGCAGATCCTGGAGCTACCGTGAGTTTCAGTTCTCTCATCTGTCAAATTTGGGACCACATGGGATGATCTTCAGAACTCCTTTCAGCTTAGACATTCCACGAACGTCTGTCTTGTCATCTCACAAAGTGAAACATGTCTCTGACCTTTCTGTCAGAGGAGATGTTTCAGTCGGCATTGCCCATAAATTTTCATCTCAAAGGCAGGCTGAGCACTTGATTTCAGAGCTCCCGTTAGTCCCCACCCACATTTCCCACCATGAAGTTGGGTCATTTGCTAAGGACTCACGTGTCTGCAGCTTCACTGATCTCCAGGCCTGCACTTGAATCTGAATCTGAATACTAATTCCACCCTCAGGAGCCAGCACATATGGAAAGTATCAGTACTGCCTTCAGAAGGATTTTTTTTTTTCTTTTTGGGAAAAAAGATTTTAAAAGAAGATTTTAGTTACTAAAAGAAAAAAAATTATGTTTCCAAATGCTCATAGAGTCATTGCATTATCAGAGGTAAAGGAAAAAAACCCACTTATTTAAGGTAAGAATAAAAATCAAGTCCTTAACAAACGGAGCATTCTATCTCCTTGAAACGAACGCGAGCATGTCGCTGTCAGTGGTGTCCATGTGTTGTTTCACCTCTGTGGAACCTGCTAGACTGAAAGTCAGTCTTGGGTTCTTCACTCTGACCCTCACAGAAACTCTCAGTACATCATTGGCAAGTGATGAACCTGGGCCTGGGTTACCATGAGAACCTGCCCTTCTTGGTCTCAGAGATTTTGTGTTTACATTTTTGACATGATATGGCCTCTCATAAGTTCTTAATGCTACAGTAATAGGGAATGGACGTGAGGAGGACTTCTTGATAAGGGACTATTGGTCCACTGGCCTTTTAATGCACTTAAATATAGAATCTTTATGTCTATAAAATCACATCTAATTTTTCTGTTTCTTGTTGCCTGAAGTCTAACAAAGGTAGTTGACACATTTAGGTAACTGGCCCCTGTGTTCTCTTATGCTGCAGAAGGTCAGTTGGTCCTGAGTTAGACTCCTTAGTGGGGAGGTTTAGTGTGAATGACAAGAGCTTTTCTCCAGTATAGATTGGGCTAATTAGCATAAACCTCTGGATAGCCCAATTGAGAGGATTTCCAGGAGGCAGGATGAGTTGCAAACAACTTGAGGAATTGGAATTCAGTCATCTGCCCTCTCTACCCACCAGCACCACAGGAAGAACCAAGCTGGCTCCTTGGAAAGGGTTGGTATGAGGAGGGTAACTCGGGGATGGGCTGGCTCATGTCAAAGCCACAGACTGGGCTTGCTGACTTATGAGGAATTAGTGGCAGAGAGAATAAGGGTGTCCGGGAAAGGAATGTTCAAAGGGGAAAATATGTTTATATGAGAACACAAATGTTCAACCTATAACTGGTGCTTTCTTACTGCCCTTGACAATGAGACACAGGGAGCATGAGGATTTTGGGACCCTGAGTGACACCCTGCCTAACTGTGCTCTAATTCTTCTCCTTGAAATAAATCTTAAAATGAATAAATAAATGAAATTCCAGTTGTCTCCGTCCCTGGGAACTCCATGCCCTGCAAACAGGACTCCAGAAATCGGGTTTTCGGGTGGTGTTTTTTCTGTTTCTTTTTACATGCCATCATGAGAGTGGCCTCTTTCACTTCCTGAGTAGATGAAAAGGTCAGTGTTCCCACAGACCTGATTCTTCGATCATGATAGGGAGCAAAGCCTTGTTTTCTGCTGCTGCTCTAAATTCACTGGTGATGTGCACAGCATGCATTATAAATTATGCACTGATTATATGGCTAACTTCATTATCCCCCTTCTGAAACTATGCAGTCTGTCCCACACAGTTACCACTTAATTATGTTTCTATATTGTTTCTTAATCGTTCCACGTGTTGAGATTTTACTCCTCACCCAGACTATATGCCTCTGGATGGCAGAGAACAGGACAAAAACTTCTTTGGACCCCCCGACCCAGCAATACTTATCTGTTCTGATCGACACCATCACTGGCAGAGCTGGTGTTTTAAGAAATGGATGGTAGCACAAGTATCAACTAATTTAATTCTTTGGGAAAAGTTTGGGCGAAGCTGAGCCTAGGTTAAAGAAAAACGTGGTCTGGGGACATTCAGTGAAATCATTCGTCATTCAAGTCCCCGGAGAGCAGGGATGGCATCTGTTTTTATTACTGCTGCATCTCCAGCACCTAGCCCACAGTTGGGTAAGTAGCAGACACTAAGTGACTATTTGTTGTGAGTTAACAAATGAATTTCTTGTGCTCCTGTTCTATCTAGGTCCTGTGCTAAGTGATGAAAATACAAAGACCAATGACAGTCTTCTCTCTTCAGAAGCTTACAGTCTAGGGAAGAGGAGGAATGGCAGAATTGAAAACAATTACTATAAAATATAAAAGAGGCTATTAAAGTTTTATTCAAAGTACTCCATAATCAGAGAAGGGAGCCACTAACTGTTGAGGGCAGTCAAGGAAATTTAACATTAAAAAAAACGCCCCATAAAAACATTTGATGGATTTGAAAGGAAGACTAAGAATATGCGAGTTGGAAAATGAGAAACCATTCTGGACAGAGGGAACAATTGGAACAAGTTTTGAGAGCTGTGGAAGTCTGTGTTTTCTGGGAACCCATTAGCTGTTTCGAAGGATCAGGGATAAGGTCTTTTGAGGGGGATGGAAGAAATAAGGCCAGTTAGTAGAGACTTGTTTGTGAGGATCTCAGGATGGATCTTGTAGGTAGGGGGGCCAGCGAAAGTTTTTGTTGTGAATAGACTTGGATTTGGAGAAATCAGTGTGGACAGTGTGGAGGGCAGACTGGAACGGGAGAAACTGGAGGCAGGAAACTACCATGAAGGGGATCGTGGCTAGAGATTATAATCTCTGATTAGAGATTATAAAGGCAGAAAACTAGGTAGTGGAATTGGGATGGAGATAAATGAAATAATTTAAGAGCTCTTCGGAAAGCAGATTCACAGGAGGACTGGGTGACTATTTGGATGCGGGAAGGTGGGAAGTAGAAAGACAGGAGTCCAAAATAACTTTTAGTTTTTAGTTTAAGAGAATGGAGAACCCAGGAAAGCAGTGGGGTTGGTGTGATAGGCAAGAGACTTTTCCATTTTGGACTGTGATGAAACAACCTCTTCTTTGACTGTGTTGACCTCAGAATGCTTTTCCTGTTGAGGCTATAGGGAGCCTTTTTGTGTGCGTGGGTGTGGGACAAGGTTGCCCTGAAGAGGTCACGACTCTGAGCCCAGTGTCAGTTATCTTGCAAGGAAGACATTTTTCGGCCAAGAAGTTGTAATTCAAAATGTGGTCTTAAGCTCTTGTGATTGTAGATTTTAAGAAGCCCTCACCTCATAGCTGCAGATCAGGTTGTTGTTAGATTGCAGCCTGCAACACCCAGAGAAAGATATATTTTATAAGCCAAAGAAGTTAGTTATATGTTGCCATGTGTTTTTTAAATATTCCTGAGCAAAGTCTTACAAAAATAATCTAGTCTTATTGTAGCTGTGCCATAATGGCTTCAAGGACATAAAGAACAGTATAGCCCTTTAAGCCAGTGAAGAATAGCAACTGTATTCAGGGAGAGAGCTCCAAGGGGAAGATAAAGTTCGGATGAATGGCCTTTCCCTTGGAGAGATTCTCCCTTGTTTGGCAATGTTGAAAATGAGGCTTTATTTTGTTAAGATGGGCAGGTTTCTTCTTCAGTAGATATGTTGTTTGCGATGCCTCAGTTACATCATTCTGAATGTGTGCTGGGGAGCGCCACCTCCTTCCAGCCTCACCAAGAAGAAATTAGCACTCATACTCTTTTATTTATCCTGCTGCAGTTCCATATACTGACAAGCTTGTAGTAAATGGGTGTCAAATTCGTCTCCAACCATTTGGGTAAGGATGCTTGTAGTCTGTTTAGAGAAATCCTTCTTAAAATATTCTTTTAAAATATTGTGAAATACACATAAAATTGACCATCTTAACCATTTTAAATGTACAATTCAGTGCTGTTAAGTGCATTCACATTGTTGTGCAACCATCACCACCATGTAGCTCCAGAACTTTTTATCTCCCCAGTGCATTCTGTAAGCAATAACTCCTATCCCCAAGCCCTAGCGCCTGGCAACCACCATTCTTCGTTCTGTCTCTATGAATCGGACTACTCTAGTACCTTCTATAGATGGAATAATACAATATGTGTCCTTTTGTAACTGGCTTATTTCACTTAGCAGAATGTCTTCAAATTTTATCCATATTGTGGCATGTGTCAGACTTTCCTTCATTTTTAGGAATAATATTCCTTTGTATGTACATATCACATTTTGTTGATCCATTCATCCCTCGATGGACACTTGGGTTGTTTCCACCTTTTGGCTGTTGTGAATAATGCTGTTATGAACATAGGTGGACATGTCTCTGCTTTTTGCTGTGCTTACATTTTTCTGTATAACATTTTTCACCACCTGAAATATTTATTGTTTACAACCTTTCCCTCCTATCTAGAAGGCAAACTTTTTGGGGTCAGGAGCTTTGTTTTTTTCACAGCTTTATCCTCCAAACTTCGAGCAGACTTTGGCATATGGTAGGTGGTCAATAAATATTTGCTAAATGAATAAATGGACTAGCAGTCTTGACTCAGCTAGAGTTTCTATACTGAGTTCTATTCTGTTGCTGACATTGCTAGGTGGAAGGGTATTTTGAACAGTCTGCAGTTAGATTGTGACTTGCCTTCCTTTTCTCCAAAATAAGTATCGGTCTTGGTTTTAGCAATATTTGTGAGCCTCCCTGTGAGGTGGGAGTAGGCCCAGGGTCTTCGTGTTTTCTAGCAGAACTGTGGCCAGCACACAGGAAGGGAAAGCAAACTCCCTTACTGTGATTTCTGAGGATTTTGTCTCTGGTTTACTTCTGCTGAAGAGCGACAGCTTTGTTTCTTAGGTAACATTTATTTTAAATTGAAAATTAAATTTCCTCTGAATTGTTATTCAATGACAAAGATATTATCTCAAAGCATTATGCTAAACCATAATGAAATGAAATTGTAATTATACCCAACTCGAGTTGCATCGGTTACCACATTTAAGCAATATTTTATGTATAAACTTCCAATAAAAAGTTCACATAAATTATAGTCAAACCTATGAATCATTTTAGCTCAATTTGAATGTTATATTTATAGATTTTCATGAGTTTATGATAATGGGTCATTTTCAGAGGCTTTAAAATGGACTTAAAAGAAGTATGGCTTGTTCAACTTGCTTATTTTTAGTGTTTCATATTTGTCTCCCAGAGTAAGTAGGTTTATGAGAACTAGGGACTCCAGAACTGGAGCTTCTCATCAAATTTATAAGCAGCGAGCACTGAAGAGAATTCCTTTGTAGGAGCTTTTACCTTTCTTAACCTTCTCGATTATAAGAACTAAAATATCTTCTCTGTTTCCTGGTAGACAAGTTTCCTCTAAGCACCTTACATTTGTGCTCTGGGGGGGAACATCATAACAGCCTATTTTTTCCTCACATATTTCTTTTCACAAGGCTCTAAGTTGGTCATTTCTGAAAATCATAAATGAGGACAATTTGCATATATTTTAAGATTAGAGTAGACCGTTAGTGGTTTGGTGCTGACGGATTATCAAAAAAAGGCACTGTCATTGTGCACTCTGTTCCATCTATCCTCCTTATCCTTGACCCCAGGTCACAGCTCTTGTCCAGGTGGGCCCCTCCACAAGGCTTGCTCCTTTCTCTTCTGGCACATACTCTTCTCCTTGACCAGTCAGCCCAAAAGTGGTGTGACAGTATCCATTGTGGTTTCCCTCCATCTTAGCCATACTTTTGTAAACAGGCTCTTTATTAAACTCTCATCAACTTACCTTAATTGGAATGCGCCCTATTTTCTCTTGTGGCATCTCTGTTTGATCCATAAGGTTTAAGTAACCAAAAGGAAATGAGACAAGATTCAATTAAAAAGTACAAAATATGCAGAATTTCTACAAAATATTACATAATACAGTAGTAAAAAGTTGGAAAGAGAGAAGGTGTAAGAGTGGAGTGAAGAAAGAGAGGTAAAGAGAGAGGAAAGGAAAATGAATACTATAAATCTTGACTTCTTCCTAAACCAACTCATGAAGGTGAAGGCTGTTAGTATATGGAAGAAATTATAATGACAGCTACCATTTATTGAATGCCTACTATATGCTAGATGCCCATCTGTATTAATCTGCTTGGCTGCCATCACAAAATGTTACAGACTGGGTGGCTTTAATGACAGTTCTGGAGCGTGAGAAGTCCAAGATCAAGGTGCTGGTAGGGAAGGTTTCATCCTGAGGCCTCTTCTCTCGGCTCGTAGGCATCCACCATCTCGCCGTGTGCTCACGTGGCCTTTCTTCAGTTTATGTGCTGCACAGTGAGGCAGAGAGAAAGCAAGCTCTCTGGTGTCTCCTTTTTTAAAGACACTAATCCTATTGGAATAGGGCCTCAATCTTATGACCTCATTTAACCTTACTCACTTCCTTAGAGGCTCTATCTCCAAACATAGCTACTCTGGGGTTAGGGCTTCAACATAGGAATTTTGGGGGAACACAAACATTCAGCCTATACCACTTTCTTATCTTGTATACTACTACTTATCAGGAGTGCAATTCCAGGGAACAGGAAAGGTTAAGGGGTGAGGCAGGGAAAGGGGACAGCCATTATGAAGCTGATTTATCAAGCTGGCTACTACTTGATATCAAACTTCATCCCAGGGACCATCTTCTGAGATGTCAAACAAACACCTCCTGGGACACATTCAGAGGGGGAAGGAGGAAGAAAGTATCTACTGAGTTTGTGCCTGTGTGAAGTTGCCGGGAGCCCACATAGAGCTGATGGACACAGTGATAGCTGATGTTGGAAAAGGTGCTTGAGAATCTAAGAATGCAAAGACAGAAGTAACATGTTAAGTCATGTGGCAAAAGTCCTTCAAATTCCTGACAAAGCTCAGTAGAAAACCCCTGACAGATTTTGTTTTATTGTTTGCAATTGCTTATTCCTCCTTTTTATAAAAAAAGATTAGACATCCCTGTTCATCGCATGCGACTTCACACTACCCCTATAAGCAGGGGTAGGGTATACTCCCAAACCCCTTCGCTGAGCTGGGCCAGTGGAATGTGAGCAGTGGGCATACACAAGCAGAAGCCTTAACTGTGATTGGCTACTTCAGCCTGTGCTCTTGCTTCAGACCCTGCCATAGGATAGCACTTCCCAGATCAGGGGTGCTGAGAGTATAAACAAGGAAGTCGACAAAATAATCACATTTCATGTTAATAACATATTTTCTCATCTCCAGATGATAATCTGAAGTCCTAGACTGAGAAGACATGGGGAGCAGACTTGCCACTGACCCCGCAGCCTAGGCACAGAACCGGAATCTGGAGTTGAATGTGCAGACCCACATGTAACATACGTAAGATATAAAAAGGGTTTTTATTGTAAGAGAATGAGATTTTTGGAGTTGTGACTGCGGCAAAGTTGACTACATACAGAAGTCAATCAAAATTCTTAAAGTGAAACAATCATACTCTTTCATATGAACCATTGAAGCAAATACTAATAGAAATTACAGGAAATTTATTGAAGAGGGAAAATATTCTGACTGTTGGTAGGAATAGAATCTTCAATTAGACAAGTAAGTAAATACTCATACCTGTGTAGTAAGTTATATATTTGTTTCTAATTATTTGCTGCTTTTCCTCAAAGGTTACACTTTCACACACCATTGACATTAGATGTGGCTATGGGACTTGCTCTGACCAATGAAATGTGAATGGAACTGACATATGGCTCTTCTAAACAGAAACTTCAATGAGGGTAAGTTGAACTGAAAAGGTTTTCGGGGAATAGAGACACAGCAAGAGATCTAAAATATGGACTCCCTACCGTTGCACTTCTAAATGAGAGGCATCACCAGGAGAGAGTCTTCTGGCTACCAGTGGCCTCACAGGTAGTATTTCCTTTATGACGATATTCATAGTTGTGCATTTTCACAAATGTCATTACATTAGGGTGACAGACTGATTAACTACATGCAGAAAATGGATGATGCTAATAAAATCCACAAGGGGCCAGAGCATAAATAAGATCATCAGTGTTTTAATTTATGAAGGACGATATCCTTTCCAGTGCCTAGAATCTCACTTTCCAGTACAAAGAGCACACACTCCTCTCTAACAAGGTATCTGGGAAACCAGTGAGTGAACCCTCTGGGTGAATGTGGAAAGATGAGGAAAATAGCATCCCTGCCTAGTAAAGCTGGAGCTCCAAGTGTGTTCAAAGGAAGCCACTTGACTATGTGTATCAGTCAGAGTGAATTTTTCTGCTTTCTAGAGCTACATTCACTCCCGATTCTGCCTCTCAGGCCCCCCTTCCCCTGGTGCTCCACTGTTGGACATTCTCCTCTCTCACTGACACTTTTTTTAAGGTATGTTTGCAGCATTAATCGGTTTCAATTATACATTTGCTCTTTTAGCTCCTGGCAGATCTTTTGATTCCCAATTCAGAGACAGAATGGAAAAAGGATGGATTTCAGAGCCAGACAGACTGGGGTCTAAACCTACATTCCGTCATTTAGAGTATGTGTGTTTCTTAGCCATTCTGAGCAGGTATCTTCAACTATAAAAGATAAGGATGTTAACATGTACATATCAGGTTTATTGCAAAGATAAATGTAATATACCCTCACTTTTTATTTCCGTTAAAATATAATGCAAAATAGTCTCACAATGATGAGAACAACATTTTTAAAGCCTTACTATGCCCCTAGTGTTATCCTCAAAACTTTAGTCTTTTAAATATGCTCTGTTGAACACAAAACTATCATTTAATTCTCTCTTCTCTCTGTTGTTTTACCTAAGCCTTAGTTTTCTGTAGAAGCTAGAGATTTTTTTGTAGCTCAGATAGCTCTCGAAGCTGATGAAAGCTTCATATCCTATTCCTATCTTGTAATTACAAAACCTCTTACCATTATCTCACTGCTCTAATCAAGAATTTACAATGGCTCTTCGGTGCGTATCAGATTGAGAGATGAACTCCCAACCCCCAGCCCCACAGTCAGCTCTCTAGCCAGTGTCTAAGTAAGAGAGACCAGTGTCTCTTACTAACTCTCCATCTGAGGTCTCCATCCAGGCCCCTTCCAGGCATGGATGTGCCACAACTCACTACTGATTTTCTTTATGTAAACTCTGTTTATGGTCTTCCTCTGCCTAGAACAATTCTTTCCTTTATTCCCTTCCTCTCAATCCTACACTTCCTTTAATGTCGAATTTGAAGTTCACGAAACCTTCAAAGACTAACCAAAACTGTAATCTATATCATTAATATTTGTTTTGTTTTGAAAAAGATGTTTTCCAGCTAGATAGATTCAGTACAGATTATAATCCTTCAAGGAAAAGAAAGTTACATTCTACCACTTTAATCTTTCTCTCCATCTCTGAGCATAAAATCAGACCTAAAAGAAACAGTAGGTGCTTAATAGGTGCAGAAATAAACCACTATTATAACAATCAGTAAGCCATGGAACTGTCCATCACAAAAACTTCTTCAACATCAAAACACTGTGAAAAAACTTTTGCTTAATTGATATATGCTATCTGTGGGGTTAATTCTGTTTTAAAATTCATGTATTTTTTAAGCCAGCCTACTCAAAAAGATTCTAAGCATTCGCAATCACGGTTTCATAAAGAATGATTAAAATGTGAATGCTTTAATGAGAATCATGTAGTGAATGAGGGAGATAATTGTACAGTTTTGTCTTCAGATTACCGTATGGTCCTGAATGTGACCATTTGTCTTTTGGAACCTAACATAAATGGGTACACAAACATACACCTTGCACAAGATAAGAGAATGGCATCCAACCAAAATATTTTTCAGTAACCGCTACCATTGTTTTCCATATCTTAAAAAAGCATGTATAATTATAAATGTAAGTAAGTTATATAGTTTATTTTTAAAATATAAATATAAAGCACAGTATCTCATAACATATCTTCTTCTATATACTGACTTGCATAAATGGATGGAAAAGTAGTTAATGAACTTCCATAAGAGACTGAGGAAAACAAAATAGTTGTGGACTGGATTCTTCTTGGAGCTCATTGTGGGACAAAACCAAGTGGCATGAATAAAATATTCATTGTTCACATACTTCCATGATTTTACAGCATAAAAGTCACAGACATTCAAGCATATGATCCGCATACTTCTAACTTAGGATTTCCTGGGTCAAGGTCTAGGCCAAGGACGATTTAATTGAGCCCATCATTGATCTCTGAGCTTCATGGAAGCCAAGGAAAACTGATGACTTATGGGTCTTCTATTATTAGACATTTAAAAAGATGCCAGTTCTTTAGGAGATAAACTTCTTTCCAGTATCAAACTGTGAGAGAAGCTGGTACAGGGACACTGAACAACTAAGGCAGAGACTTCAACAGAAATTTAAAAAACATGGCCTTTCTTGTAAAGAGACAAGAGCATAATGTGCCCAGATTATTCTGTAAAACATTTTGACAGGGTGCTGACGTCATTTAATCTTTAGAACCATCTGATAGAGCCATATTAAGAAGAGATCATTAAGAAGTCTGAAGTGGGCTATTTGGTCTTTAAAGTTGAAAATAGGGTGAAAGAATGGTTCAAAATTTCCTGAGTTTCAGGAAGTCAAGTTAGCAGAGCGTTACCTACTTCATCACTTTTACCAGTTTTCTTTCTCTTTGTTCTATTTTGGTTTATTTATGGATTAAAAAGTAAATAATTTATGTAACATTTTGTTAACATACATAAGTTAAAAAATTTCAAATACCGAACGCTCCTGTAGCGTTTGCTGCTGGGTGCGGGTTAGGCGTCTTGTCTATTCTTATGCCATGTTTGGCCACAGGAGCCCCTCGTGTGTTGATACAAAACACTGGCTTCGGCCAAGGAGAGCGCTGGAAGGTGATCTTGGGTCTGGGCTGAATCATTTCTGTAACCTATCTTCTCTCTCCTTCTAGGGCTTCACTTTCCCGGTGGACTCTCTCAGTTTAATTGCCTCTATCACCTCCCGATCTGGGCACAGGACATACTCTCTCACTTTGAACGCTACTCCAAGCTCGGCTAAAACAATCCTTCTTGGGCTCCCTTGAGCATTCATTTTTTGATGATAGTTAATTCAGCATATTTGTGGTGCTGGATTCTCTTCTAGATCCTGAGCTGTGGAGACGAATGAGGCAGACTCCTTGATTCTTTTCCTAATGGAGCTGTCATTTTAGTGGGAGAAGATACAAAAATCATAGAAAAGAGAGTTATTGCTATCAGAAGAACTCTTTGGTGTTTACAAGACGAACTTATATACCTTAAGGGAGAATAAGAAATAATTATAGAAAACAGAAATGACAAGATATTTACATGTGAAGTTTTTTAAAGCACAGGTTTTTAAATTTTAAAATGACCATCCTCTAGCTTTGCCACCAGTCTGTCTTTCTACTGTACTGCGTCAGCCAACTTGCTGGTTTGGCACCCAAAAGCTGTTTTAATGCTCGTCTTGTCTCCTAGACTTAACATTTTTCTCTTTTCAAACATCATTGCCAAGAAGCCCTCAATTTTCAAACGAGTCAATGGCCCAGTAAATTACCTAATGCAGTCGATATCTCCACCAGTCAATGGTACAGGCTCAGAATGCGCATATGGAAGATGTTACTTGGGGCATGTCAGGACCTAGGACTTGGAGATGAGGGAGATTTTAAATGAAGGAAATACCAAGTGAGAATGAGGGCAATATCAAATGAGGGGAAAATCAACAATTCCAAGGGATCGGAATAGAGATATGCAAACCTCTTTGATGACTCTGTCTGGTTAAAACTCTAACAGAACAAAAGAAGATGTTTGCTTATCTAAACAATGTGTGGCTGTAATATGGAGTGGGGGAGGGGTTGCTAGCAGAGAGGCCCAGGAAATAGCAGTCAGAAACACTGGTGTTGGCAGTGCCATCCGTGGACAGGATGCAGAGCCTTTACCTGGCAGATATATCCACCAATCATAAAAATGAAGAAAATCAGGCAACTAAAGTCATATGTTATTAAACGTTTGAATTATAACTTTCCTCTCTTTGAATCTATGCTTATCAAAAAATATTCTGTGATTTGGTTTCCCAAATCCGCAGAGAATATAAGGTCTACATGAACTCTGAGCCTGCTTGTCAGTTATATTTCTTACTGAAACGGATAAATTGGAATTCTGATTGATTTGATTCAATGCCTTGTCAGTCTTTTCTCCAAGTTTGATCAAATCTGCAACATCGATCGAATCTAGTTTCTAAGCTGTGGGTTGTATTGGGAATTAATTTGATCACCTATTTATTTAATTGAGTATTTTTGGAAGCATCTAACAGCCCAACCACTATGCTTGGGACTGTCACACTGAGAAAAAAATAGACATAATCCTGACTATCAGAAAGCTTTCAAACTAATCGGTGCCATAAAATACAACAAGAGGTTTTTGGAAGCGATGTTTAGAAAAAAAGAACAATTTTGAGTCTACACGAAATAATTAGGTTCGGGAAGATTTTCTGGAGTACAGTGTCTAAACAGAGATGGGAATTAGGAGTTTGTGCAGCGAAAGGGGCAGGAAGTGGGAGAAGGTAGCGGAGGAAAGGAGGAGAAAGAGAGGCAAGGCGAGGTGAGGGCAAGAGAGAGTTTAGTTAGCCTGGCATTTAAATGCTGTGGGGAGGCTTTAAAAAAGGCAGACAAAGGGCCTGGTGATCCAGATTTAAGGAGTCTGGACTTTAAACTTAGGGTGATAGGGCAATAAGCGGCCACCGCATAATTTAGCATAAACTAGCATGATCAGATTTCCATTTGGGGAAAGTCTCTGGCCATGCAGCGACTGAACTGGGGAAGGATGAGCTGTGGGAGTTGACCAAGCCAGGGCAGGGAGGCCAATCTGAAGGCAATTGTATTTTGTGTGAGAATCAATGGTAGCCCAAGGTAGAAACCGTGGGGACTGAGGGACAGGTGAATGGATTCGGAAGACATTTCAGCAGTAGAACTGTGAGGATTAAGTAGAACTGCAGATGGATTAAATATGGGCAGCTGGTGAGGGAGACAGCAGAGCTGAGCACAGGCAGACTCCCGGCTTGGGCAAGTGAGTGGACGGTAAAGTTACGGGTCTTTTACGTAGACTTTCCTTAGACATACACTAAAGGAGAAAGATGTGCACATGTGAAGAGAAGGGTCATCTCCCGGTAGAGAGCCCAGAGAAAAGAGTGGAGCTCAAGATGGAAAGAAGTGATTGGCTAATCTTAGGACTTGCCCCACCTTCAGCTCTTTGGAATGGAAACATCTGGAAAAAGATCCCTCACTGCTTCTCTCCCCAGGACTCCAGGAAACAGAAGCTTCTTAATAGTGAGATACCAAATGATACAATAAATGCTGGTACATTTACAATATTTTCTGTAATTTATCTTTGTTTCTTTTTATATTCCTCCTCAAATGTTTGTCTTCAACGTTTACCGTTGTCCCTCCCTGTTTATTTTATTGCCTTTATTACCACATCGGCCATCTGTTGGTCTCATACTGTCCTTTTTATTGTATGTCTCATACAGCAAAGGCGACACAGCTACGTTGCTTTAGACGCTCAAATTCTTGGGTTTATTTGATATTCTGAGTTTGGTTTTGCATACTCTCTCTTTAATTGCATCTTAATGACTCCTTTATTCTTTATGAATTATTGAATTCTGCACACTTTTAGATAATCCCTCCTCCAGTCCACCCTTCCAGGGCACTCTTTAGGCTGTGTTTCTATCTGTGTGCCCTCTTCGGCATTCCAAATATGAATTCTGGGATTAGTACGTTGGAGGTTTCAAGGATTATTTTTTTAGCCACTCTGGTACATTTTTTTTTAATTATAAAGAAAAAAAAAGAATAGATACAGTTATCTCAACTCTTTCTTGTGGATTTGGATTGTATGTTCAAGGGTGATGAGAGAAAAATAGACACAATAAAATATGTGTAGAAGAAAACAATTGCTATGAGGTCCTTATTAAAAGTAATTATCCAGGTACTAACATTTAATACGCGTTTGGCAGTTTTTCCATTAGGCCCGTGAAAAGGAGAATTTCTAAATTAATCATCGCCAATCTCAAAAGGGCTCTGCACGGCCTGGAAGTCCTAATATGTTTTTCTGGTTTACTCACTCTGCCTCTCTTTTCAGGGACTGTCCTGAAACCTCCCACTTTCCTCAAACTTCTAATCTTTTCGCCTCCCTTCTTATTCTCAGCTTCTTAGAGTAAGTTGAAGCCATCAGCCAAGCGCTCTCTCAACTTCCAGTGAATCACCTGGCGCCCGTATCTGACATCTCGTGCTTTCTGGTACTGGTACGTTGGGAGGTATTCCTTCTTCCTGACCCGCGGACCTGCGCTCCCACTGCTCACAATGATCCCTCTGCTCTTCTGTGGCTTCCACCTCTCCCTTTCAACTGGATTCTTTCCATGACGTGCTCATCTTTCATCTCGAAACAAAGCAAAACCAAACAAAAAACTATGCCTTCATTTGCACGCCCTCTAAAACCCACTATGTTTTTCTTCTCTCCTTTGTAACCAAATTTCTTGATAAACGTGAATAGACTTACGTTTTCTATTTCTTCACCTCTCATTGCTCAACCCACTCATATCACGTCCATGTAGTTTATGTTGGGGTTTCCATTGCCCTTCACGTCGTCCCACGACCGTTTAACTTCTCGCTGAACAGCATTTAACACAGTAACAATTTGTTGTCCTTGAAACGTTCATCCTTTGGCAGTTAAATATCAGGATTCTTTACCGGTCAGTCCTAAACTCTGTTCTCATTCTATACTCTCCTTGGTAAATCTCAGCTTTGCCAATAGTTTCAGTCACTATCTTCATGCTAATGACTCCCAAAGTGACGTCTCTAGCCCAAGCTTCTTTTCTCCACTCCAGATCTTGCCTGCTTTACTTCTCCACTTGGATGTCTCAGAAGTTTCTCAAGCTCAACATGTCTAAGACTGAATTTGTTGTCTTCCTGCTCAAAGCTGGTTCTCTTCCACTGCTCCCTAGCTCAATGACTGGAACCGCCATGCCACTGCACAAGCAGGAACCTATGCGTTGTCCTCACCCATTGCTTTTCACCTTCCAAATTCAATACAACACAATTCTGCCAGATTTAACCTCCTAGATAGGTCCTGCTATTTGTCCTCTGCCGTAACGCTCTAGTCTAAACAACTTTTAAGGAACTTTGGTAAAACCAGGTAGCATACAGATTTTTCGAGGCTCCCCTCTCTTGAAGCTATCCTTCCATCCTCAGATTTAGCTAGCACCAGAGGTCATGAGTTTCTATACCATCTAATAATGAACCATGAGCTAACAATGAAGTGGTGTTTAATGACTTTCTATTATGACCAAAATAAAAATTTACAAAACCGTAATATCTAAATTCTTGCATTATTCATTAGCTACATTTTACTTAGATTGTGTTCTGGAAAAGGCTGACATTTGAAAAATTTCAGTGTGTACTTGACAACTATTAATTATTTAGTGGCAAGTGATGAGTATACAAAATTAAAATAGGCTGAAAATAATGCACAGAGCAGATTTTTTAAAAGGGTATGAACCAATAAACGACAATTGATTGCAAAATCCTATTTTACATATACTCAATTTAAAGCTAAGGGAAAAGTAAATACTAAATGGAAACTTAATACAAAGCAGCTTCAAATGAAGAACTGTGTATTGTCAAAGGTACCTCGCAGTCACAGTATACAAGTTGCACAAACAATTAGTCTTTTTATATCTCAAATTGCTCTCTTGGCGAGAAGTCATCAAATGTGTAAGAATAGTTTTAACATGGAAAAACTCTCTCTTCCAGCAGTATAGCCTGGGTGGCCAAAAGCTCTCCACTATCAATACAAATGGTGAACCATGAGTAACCATGGCAACAGCTTTTATAATAGTTAGCAGTGTGCCAATTAGAAAAGGATATAGTTCAAGGTCAAACTCTACATTTGTGATGAGGTCTTATCCTGTGCCTCTGCACAAACTTGTCATTGAGAGGAATGAAAATTTGCCAAATAGCACTGCTGGCTTCCCTTCTCGGGGTCCTGCCAGGACTTCCTGTTTCTGTCTTTTTTACTTGGACTGCCAGGTTTCCTTCGTTTCTTGGAAACTGCTCTGTTGGGGCAAGAGTTGGGATGGCGGCCATGAAATCCTTTCACCCGGTCCTTGCATCACTGAGCTGCGTGGCTCCTCAGCTGTGAATAAGGCCCTGGTTGGAGCCCTTATTCTCAGAGCTGGAATTGAGCCCACCAGGAACTGAGGGGTAAGGACATCCTGGGGATCCTTCCAATCTGTGTTCTAGGTCTGTGGTCTCTAAACGGGTTCGATTACACATCCCTATCAGTAAAAGTTTTTGAGCATGTACCCCCAATATATATTTATTTATAAATTATATATACAATTATATGCTGAAATCTATATATTAGATTAAATACATTATATAGATTAAATAGTAATATTATATGGACTAAATATTAAAGAGATTAAATATATAGTAAATAGTAAAGCTTAATTTTTTTAAAGAAAAAGTAGATCTAATATCTCTTTCCCACTCTTTAACAGACTGTTTTTGCACACCTCAGAAGTTGCTTGCATCGCATTTTGAAGATCATTGCTATTCATTTTTGTTAGGGTCAACATTCTAAAATACAAATCTCTCTCTGCTTAAAATCCACAGGGCTCTCAGGATGAAGTCCAAAGGCCTTGACACGGGTTTCAAAGTCAGCCTGGCTCCGCTCTCACCACTTTACCATCCCATGATTTAGAATCACAGTACTTGCCTTCTCTCTATGCCATACATCTTCTCACTTCCAGGACCTTACACGGACTTTTCCCTCGCGATAGAAATCCTTCTCCCTACACAGTCTTTCCCATAACCGCTCTTTCAAGGAAATTCCCTGGGATCTCTCCCTTTGCCTCCCATCTCATCAGGATCTGGAACCCGTCCACGCTCCCCCAACACAAGGTTCCTTTTTACGTGACATACATCGTAGCTCACTGAAATTATGAGCTTACTAGTGAACTTGCTAAAAGTTGGGATATTTCTAATTAGAGGCTTGGGTTTGGCAAGTTTAAAAGGGTTAACAATATCCTGCTGTGAGATGATGCTTCACACCAGCCCAGGGCCGGTATGAAAGAGGGCCCTAGCATCACTCCTTCCCAAACAGGTACCATCTCCTGTTCTGGAAACTGAAGGGGGAAGAAAGGACGTTCCTCTTCCTCTTTCTCCCTGCCTTCTTCCTTCCCACTGTATCTGGGCCACACTGTGGTCTGGAGGCAGCGCTTTTCAGATTACTTAATTCATGGTGAGGAATTAATTTTAGAGTAGACCCAGTGCACACATACATGGACACACGTGCGTACATATGCACTTACATATGCACATGTGTCACTTATGTCACTCTCTCAAGGAGGCCTACCTATATACCTTATTTACAATTGCAACTAACACCTCCCAACTCGTGAAACCCCTCTGTGCTGCCCTTACTTTTTCCCTCTTTCTATCAAACCTTTGAATATACTAAATAATTGATTTTATTGTATTTATTTTTATGATCTGAATCTCTACACTAGACTGTAAGCACCTGGAGATCAGAGGTCTTTGTCTATTTTGTTCACTTATCGCAAGTGTCAAAAATGGTGCCCGGCACATTGTATGTTTTCAACAAATATTTAAGCCAAGGAATGAATTGAATTGATATAAATGTTTCATGAAACTTATCCTTACTATGTGGAATACATGTATGTATTTTCTCATCTCATCTATTTAAAAAAACAATTGACAAAGACACACTAATTGGTCCTAAACTGAAATCTTAAAAGCTCTGGCCTAGTCTGTTCTCCTAGGGGCTTGTGTCAGGGGATCCTGATATTGCTGGAGAGAAAATATCTTATGGGCTAGGAACCTTCTAAGGGGATGCTGCAGAACTTATCAATAGCGGGTGGGTATGAGGGGGGTCAAGAGCAGCCCCCGAGGAGAAGTATATCCAACAAGTGTTGTGGTGTTTTAAAAATATATCCTTCAATTCTTCGACACTCTTCCCTTCAAGAGGTGGAGCCTAATTTCCCTCCTCCTTGAGTGGGGGCCGGACTTAGGAACTCACTTCCAATGAATAGTGTAGTGAAACTGACTGTGTGGCTTCCAATACTAAGTAGGAAAAGCATTGTGGCGTCTTCTCTCTTTCCTTTGGGATCACCGACCATGGAGGAAGCCAGCTGCCATGTCATGGAGACGCTCAAGCAGCCCGATGGAGATGCCTACATGGCAAGAAACAGGGCTCCTGACACCAGCTATGTGGGTGAGCCATCCTGGAAGCAAACCCTCCAGCTGTCAAGTCTCCGGATGTCAGTAGCCCTGGCTGACATCTTGACCGCAATGTCACAAGAGACTCTGGGCCACACCATCCATCCAAACCACTCCCGACTTCCTAACAGTAGAACTGTGAGATAAAAAAGGTTTGTTGTTGGAAGCCAGTAGGTTGTGGAGTAATGTTATGCAAAGATAGATTATTTGTAAGAATGCAAGCAGTTTAAAAAGGCACTCACTCTTATGACACAATTTTGTGTGTAGAAAATGAAACAAAATTGTTTTCATCATACAAACTAAAATGTACAGCTTGTTAAAATATTCTTGGCTGGTGGAGATTTCAAAAGATAGAATCTTGGTTTAGATTATTGTTGCGGACAGCTGGAGCTGCTTCTTTTCATGAATGTTTTCATAGATTTCCAGTTGCTTAGGAGGAATCCTTCGCCAGGATCAAGGGAAGCTTCTTGCACTGCCAGAAATCAATCATTGTTATTTTTTTTTTTCCAAAAAGTAAATGGAAAATTCAGAATTCTAAGAAACAGGAATCAATCAAAAGCGGTTTTTTTTGGTTTTGTTTTGTTTTGTTTTTAACTGCTTTTCCCACCCTATACTTTTAGATGAAGAGATCTGGGTTGGGTTCATCATATTCTTCAGTTCATGGAACTTTCATTGTGGTTCATGAAATGCCCTTTTCTTATTTAGTTATGTTCTCGTATCCCTATTCCCACTCAGTTATCACAATTATTCTAGTATGTTTGCTGTAAATCCTTTTATTTGAGTAATGTTGTAATGGGTGCACTTTAAAAAAATGGCATTGTGCTCTAGACTTTCTTGTTTCTTACTTTTCTCATTTTAGTGTTGTTGTGTGTATCTGATAATACATTCTACCACTCCTTCCCCCTATTTACTTAACCTTTTGCCCAGAGATGTCACTTAGATCGTTTCCAACTTCATTTAGTGGAAGCTGCACTGTAATGAGAATCCTCACCTATGTCCACTCAACATCTGCGTGAGAATTCTGTAACTAGGACCAGGATAGCTTTATCATATGTGCAAACTTGATTTGACTAAATGCTGGTAGATTTTTTTTTTTTCCGGAAAGTCTGTACCATCCGCACTGTGCCAAGAAGTAGAACATGAAGATTCCTGCATTCCCCAGTGACCAGCTTTCTAAGTTGTTGTCCCATTTATGGGTATAAATTGATATCTCGTTATTTTATTTATGGTTCTCTGTTACTAATGAATTTGAGTATTTCTTTATCTCTTTGTGTTCTATGTAGGTTTTCTTCTTTTGTAGATTGCATTTCAAATCCTTTACTCATTTACTATTTCTTGTGGATTTGTAGGAGTTTCTACAATAGACAAGAAATTAATAAAATTAATATTAATAAAATAAACATAACAATTGCAAATGTTTAATTTTAATTTGTAATTTCCGTGTTAGTTTTCTTCATGGTGTTCTTTGTTGAATAGAAATCTTTAATTCATCTCTAAGTCACAAAGATATTCTCCTACATTACCTTCTGGTAACTGCATAGCTTTTATCATTCACAACTAGGGCTTCAATTCATGTGGATGGAGTCTACCTTAGTGTATGATCTAAGGTTTGAATCCAAGTGTATTTTTCCTCATTGGGCCCCTTTATTTTCTCTGCAAAATACTGCCATACACACCAATTTCTCAGCCCTCTGCTGGTTTCTTTTTGTCTCAAAAGTCTAAATACTGAAGATTCCTTGTTTCTCAGGAGTGGAATAAACAAAGAAGTTCATCCATAGTCAGACTTAGAGGCTGTGAACTGGTCCCTGTCTTCCTGGTCAAGCTCCTGACCATTTTAAAAAATATATGAGATTAATGACAGTTGATGATATCCAATCAGAACTTCTCTCTCAT
>NW_024349519.1:26002554-26116243 GCF_902729225.1 Pteropus medius
AGGTCCTTCTCTATTTTCTAATAGAAGCAGTAACTAAATTGTGTTGATTCCCCCTTACAAAGTAGGAGCAGTGGTGCTTTCTTGCCACTAAATGAAAAAGTTTGCAGAACCTCCCTATTTTGTACTACTTCCTTTGTTACAAGTTATATCAATCATCTTTGCAGAATGGTACAGCCCAGACCTTGCAACATCATGTTCTTGGAGCTTTAGCAACATTTTATCAAGCCCACGTTCGTTCTGATGAAGAAAAGAGTCACATATGGCAAATGGCTGAGAAGCCCCTGAAAGGGCTTTTTCCATGAATTCCTTGGCATATCCTACCTTCACTTTTCCCCCACAGAATGGGACTAGATGTGCACAATACTCTTAAGATAGGGCAAATTCTTGTAGTTGGAATTCCCCACGGGAAAACGAAAAAGGGGGCTTACGTCTTTTTGTCTTAGAAATATCATAAGATCAGTAAAATAGTGACAATAGTGCCAGGCAAGCCATTATTCACAAATGTGAAGCAGATGTTTGCATTAAGTTTTAAAATAATACTGGATAAGATTGTTCCAATTCAGTTGGATCTTGATAAAAGTGATCTTCAAACTAAATTAACTTCTAATTTGCTACAGTCTATTGGGTCCAAGAATGACATTTCTGATCCTCATGAATTTTACCTAATTAGTATATTTTGATATGTGCTAATTTTCTTCAGCCAAAAAAGAAAAAAAAGGTGGTGTTATCACTTAGAGTTTTCATAGACCCTCGGAGGGGTACTGTTGGCCACTTGATTGGTTTTAATTGGTATACATTGTTTCTTGACCCTAACTTTGTGCTGCTCTTTTTGTACTGCTAGGCAATGGTCTGACATGGTACCCCACTGTTCCTGCAAGAGAGGTAGATGTCTTTTCCTGACTCTCAATGAACAGGATTCCAGATGTATGAGCTCAGCCTATAAAACACTTGTTGGACACTAGTGGTACACACACAGGCAGTGGGGGGGGCAGTTATGAATTTAATATAACTAAGAGCAAGGATGAACTGAACTCTGTGAGGGTATGTCTGGGCATTGTAACTTCCTAGGCAGAGCTTGTTTCTTAGCCAGAATTTGGGCTCTGTAAATGTTATTAAACCATAAAACTTGCAGGAATAGTTTTGGTCTTGTTCTCGAAATAATTCTCTAGCTATTACTAATTCTTTTTCCTCTTAGGAATTACAAATTATATATTCACCATAACCCACATTTCTATGCCTGTATGAACAAGTTTTGTCATTCCTGTGATTATTTATACGCAATTCACAGTCCTCTGACCTAACAGGAGAAACCTTAGCTCACATCTAACGCTGATTAGAGTCCCTCACCTCATCTCGCCGTGATTCACAAGACGGAAGTGAACATATAAGAATTTAATATTTAATATTTTTCCCTGCTAAGAAAATATTTAATTTGTTCTTGTGTATTGCTGAAGGCTTTCTAGTTCATATCTATACAATTCTACCCCCAGTCATTTAAAACTGCGCCATCCATTACGGTGGCCAGTAATGGATGGCACATGTGGCTACTGAGCACTTGTAATGTGGCTAGTCCAAACTGAGATATGCCTAAAGCGTAAACTTACACCAGGTTCTGAAGGTTTAGTATAAGAAAAGAGAATGTAAATAGTTAGTAATTTTTTTATATTGTTACATATAGAAGTGATATTTTGGATATATGGGATTAAATAAAAATATTATTGACATTATTATTATACATTTATTTATAATTTTTCAAATATGGCTAATAGAAAATTTTATATTACATTTGTAGTGTCCATCTTAGACAGTACTGACCTAGAAGCTGGCCTAGGGTCTCTTAGCACCAACTCCTCGCCCAGGTACTTCAATTAAAGACTTGATCTCATCCACACTGGTGTGAGTCCTTCCATATGGCTTAACCATCTTCCTCATACACTGTCCAAGAGAACAGTTGGGTGTTAGTGAGGTTTAGAGCCTGTGATTGCTTTCTGATTACAGCCTACCCTGACATTGGGAGCCAGCAGAATAAGAGGTTACTGGACATGTTGCAAGTTATGTACCTTCCTACTAGGAGAACAGAATTAAAATCCAGGGCCTGTGCACGCAGAAGGTCAAGATCATTCATTCTACTCAACTGAAATAACTCTAGCCTTGAACAGAAAATGTCATTGTCAGAAGTAACAGGATTAGGGGATCAACGGTGAAAAAAAAGTCTATTAAAAACCCTTTGGTTTTGTGATTCCAAGGGTAAAATTGTATTTTCCTTGTCCCCATTTGGCTACATGGTTGGTATTTCTTCACTCATGATCACTGGGAGTTTTCTATATTTTGCCTTCCACTTGGAGGTGAATTTTGTTTTACTTTAATCTTTTGGTGACTTGTAAAGTCATCAGTTTCTAGCATATTTAAATCAGTGGGTTAGCATCAGATTATCTCCCCAAAGCAATGCAAAAGATTACTGTGTAAGGATTAGAGCCAATGGCTGGTTTCCGATTACAGCCTACCCTGGAATGGGAAGCCAGTTACATAAGAAGTTGCTGGGCATGCTTCAAGTGATGGAACTTTCTTGAGCATTTTGAAGCAAATCTCAGACCGCATGTCTCATAAATATTTCAGTGTGCATGTCTAAGGGATAATTAATAAGGACTTTTCAAAGAATGTAACCACTCTGACATTTATCACTTAAGAAGATTAATAACCATTGCTTAATATAAACTAATATCCAGAGCATATTTGAAATGCTACAGTTTATCTTAAAAATGTAGTTTTGCAGGTTTTTTTGTTTGAATCAGAACCTAAACAAGTATCACAAATTACATCTGGTTGCTACACCTCTTAAATCTCTTTTATTCTATAACCTGTCCCTTTTCTACATGCTGCGATATGTAAAAGAAAATGAATGATTTGTCTTTAAATTCTCCCGCAACTTATGTTGGCTGATTGTTTCCTCACGGTATCATTTAACTGGTTCTGTAAACTCCCTGTATTTCCTATAAATTGATAGTTAGACTTAGATATCTAAATGATAGGCTCAGGTTCAATTTTGTGGTGAAGAATCCTTCATATGAGGTGCTGTGTACTCCTTTTGGTATCACATTATGTGTCTCACTTTTAGAAAGGTCAAGATTGATCATTAAGTGCCAGATGTGTCAGCCTCATTCCTGCATTATGAAGCTTCCCACCAGCATTTTTTTTCTCCTCTGGGTAGGTAATTTGAAAAAACTATCTTTTAGCTGAAATAGTTCTACTATTTTGAGGGTTAAATGTCTTTCGTTTGATAAAATTATGTTTACTGTAGTTTTTAATCGGCTTAATACAAAGTTAGTTAATTTATTTTTCTGATCTGTGAAATCAAAAAGTCTCAGATAATAGGTTAGGATGATTCTCAACTTGGGAGGTATATGAGAACTTCATGGTGTCATGAGCTTTTAATATTTTTCCAAAGGGAGCTTAGGTTAGGGGGAAAAAGATTGAGGAACACTAATCTGAAAGACAACGGAATCAGCACAAGGAACAGAAACTCTGTCAGATGACAAAGGTGACCCCAGCTGGTGAAGTCTTCTTTTCTTTTTACCTATAATGGTCCATTTGTGTTCAACAATCCTTTAAAAATAAATAGTCACAGTCAGATACCACCTCATCCCCACTAGAATGCTTAGGTTTATATCCCACATATAAGTGATATCATGTGGTTTTCGACTTTTTCTGTCTGGCTTATTTCGTTTAGCATGATTATCTCGAGGCCCATCCGTGTTGTCGCAAATGGCAGTATTTCATCTCTTCTTATGGCCTTATATTCCATTGTATATTCCAGCTTCTTTATCCGATCATCTATCGTAGGACGACACTTCGGTTGCTTCCATGTCCTGGCCACTGTGAATAATGCTGCTATGAACATTGGTGTGCAAATCCAGTTGTGTTTGTTTGTTTGTTTGTTAGTTTAAGGATCAGAAGAGAATGAGAGCTGTAGACACGAGGAGAGAGAAAGATAGAAGAAAACCTGGATTTGTTAGCATCTTGGGATCCTCAATGTTAATCGAACCTGAAAACACCCTTCAAATATGGTCAAATCAGGGTGGTGGAAGGAACATAACTCTGGAAAACAGCTCTCTTAAATTTCTAGTCAGAGATAGTATGTAAAGAAAGCAGACTGTCCTACTAATTAACTTAATCTGGTGATTGATAGTGTAAGACCTTAAGCATTTTAAACTATAGAAAGTGAGAATTTGAAATGCAGAATATTAAATACTAAGCCCTATGTCATGAATTCAAAATGCAGAGGGATTGCATGAACAGAAATAGACCTTACGTCATCATTCAAAATACCAGATGATTCAAAGGGAAATATAAATAGGTAGAAGGTTCCATGGAGGCCCTTTGTGATTTAGGCAGACCTGGTGCTCTGAGGACTCTTGAGTGCCATGAGGGGGCGCCAGGCAGCGGGATGAGATGCAGAGGCTCTGTGTAAAGGGGATGAAAGTCCCCCCAGAAGTGAACCGAAAACAAACAGAAGACCAGAGGATGCTGGCTCTTAACCAGTCTTGATTGGCTCATCACATAAAGAGCTCATGTCCTACTGACCTGGGATTAGGAGGCAAATGTTATACAGAAAATGGAGATGCCTGAAAAATGCTTGGAACTCCAGCTATTTCATGAAGCACTTTCAACTGCGACACTTTTCATTAGAGAAACACAAGAAAAAACAAGAGTGATAAAGACATTCACTAGTAATATTCTTAATTTGTGATCTTTTAAGATTGTACTCAGAAGATTTTAATGCTCCATGTTGTACTTTCATAAGTAAAGGCATATGGAGCCTTTGTACTTGTCCTAAAGGGTTAAATGAAGTTAAATCGAAGGCCAAAAATTCCCACTGCTTTTCAATGAACTCCATGAATTAATTTCTTCAAATCTCTTTCACTGTTTTGGCTGAAGACATTTGTCGGAGAACCATTTTCATGTCTTCTTTCTGCATGCTGCTCGGAGACCTTACCTCCTGCCTCTGAAAGGGCTCTGTCAAGTCGCAGAGGACGCCATTTAAATTTAACGCGCTGCAATTAATTCTCCCCAAAGACTGTGCCTGACAGTTTAAACCGTGTTATATAAGAAGATGGAGCTCAGTTTGGTGTTGTATCAATTTACAGTTGAGTTAGCGTATTTTTCAGAGGAGCCGTAAATCTTGCAGATTCGCCAACTTTCAGCTTTATTTATAAGCTTCAGTTTCCAGGCACATGCCACACTACACAAGTCTCACCGTCCTCCAGCACTGGAACAGCTTTCACGAGATCTTCACTCCAGAATTTGACAAGATGTCAGGGAAGAACAGTAGTAAAGTTATGAGAGGAGCATGAGAACCAGGCTATTTATAACTTTGCCCTTTTTAATTGTCGTGTTCAGTACTATGAACAAGGCCTACACCTAAAGTTATTGATCTAAATGACCCAGTTCTGAAGTGAGACCCTTCCAATTTTTAAAGTTAAATTATACTTTGTAATAACCCATTAATATTTTAAAATCCAAATAAAAATGCTATAGCATTATTGAGATATAATTCATGTATCATACGTACAATCCATCCATTTAAAGTCTACAATTCAACATTTTTCGTACATTCACCAGATTTTGCAACCATTGTCACAATCTGTTTTTAGAATGTTTCGCTCTTTCTAAAAAAATGCCTGGACCCATTAGATGTCACTCTCCATTCTCTCCACACACACCTCCTCCCCCAAGCCCCGAGCGACCATTAATCTACTTTTTGACTATATAGATTAAACAATTCTGGGCATTTCATAGAAATGCAATCATACAATATGTTATCTTTTGTGACTTTTTTCACTGAGCATAATGTTTTCAAGGCTCAGCCATGTCGTAGCATGTATCAATATTACATTTATTTTTATTGCCAAATGAATAATATTCCATTGTGTGGATATACACATTTTATTTATCCATTCATCAGTTAGTGGACACCCAAAACAGAAAGTGTATATAAGAGAAATAGTGGCTCATATATAATGATGGCATTTATCATGGTTGTCTGTTAAACACGTTCTGCAAGAATTCCTAAATCTTCGTTGAAGTGTAATTTATCTGATAGGCTGGCTATGAATTATAACACAACAAATGAATTATAGAAGGTATAATGTTTTATTTAAACATTTCTGGATGAGTAGAGCCTTTCCTCTGCCATTTTCTCACCTCTTAACAATCTTTGGTTCAACAGTGAGACAAGCATGTTCTTAAGAGCGCTGACATGGGTGTGACAGGCCTGTCATTGATGCTGTAGCTAAATCTATGAGATTTTTACCTGGTGATGCTTCAATGAGGATGTCCTAAATAGGCAGGAATGTCCAGACTAAGCCAAAACTAAATCCATGCTCTAGATTCAAGTCTTTCAAATGGCTTCCCAGCTCTGACTCTGGTGAGGGGAGGTTTGTGTGGAGTCCCAGGCTGCAGAGAGGTGCAGGGTGTGAATGCGCCCTTCTAGAAGCCATGAGTCACTGTCTATAAAGGACACTTTAGGGCCCATTTGCAAATATAACCTTAACTATTTTTTCCAGAGACATACAGTTTACCTGCCAATAATCATTTTCATAAATGGTGCTATTTCATTGCCTGAAGATTAGTATTTATAACACTGGCTGTAGCGGCAACAGGAGAACCTGAATAGCTACCATTATAATTCTCTAGGTGAGTGGCATCAAGTGCTGTATGACAGAAATGTCACCCTCATAGCACTTAGAGGCTGCCTAGACTAATTTGAAGAATTTAGGAATAAAATAATAAAATACTGTAGCCTAGGATATAGATGCATGGGTAGGGAGCGAGCTACACAGTGGCTTTCAGACACAGGCAACAGATGTGTTAGAAATTCAAGGGCTATGTTTTCATGCTTGCTTCACTAATGATATGGTGACACCAAGCTGTCACATCTGCTTACTTCACTGTAAATGAGGATGGTATAATGATTGTCAGAATGGTGAACTGAAATAATGTATGTGAAAGTGCCTGAAATCTGGCAGGTGTTCTATAACTATTAACTGAATCTGAGAAGAGTTATGTGATTCCAATCTGGTTTATGCCAAATAGCAATATAGCAAACTCTATTTTACAAAATAATCTCTAGGTCCAAATTATTGCAACAGTTTCAACAAAACAATTTCTGTGCAACACATCATCTAGAGAGACCCATGAAGTTCACTGGAAGTTGATATGTAGAGAGCAATCAGTTGAATCCACTATGGTACCAGGAATACATAATAAACAATGCAGACAAAATTGCTGTTCCCAACGAGCTTACAGTCTAATGGCAGATAAGGGTTACCCACCATGTGTGAGTTCTGGGCAAGTACTTTTTGCAGATTATTTGTCTATCTAAACAATTAGATTTTAAAAATATATTATCAAATCCATAGATCCATATGAGGTATAGTGATTTCTTAATAAAGATTTAGAATAATGGTTAGAGAAGAGATATTAAAATATTTGTTTATTGTCCAATCAGTGCACATAAAAATTCTTCTCGTGTCCAGGTACCAGCTCTTTTTGTTCATGTCCAGGAATCATCTCTTTGTGTTCTTTATTGTCAAATGCCTCATTCTTGCCTATTTTTGCATCTCCCATCATGAGAAAAAGGTAGCAACACTGTTGATACTCAGCAAATGCCCTGGCTCTTCAGAACCTATACGCACTGAAACGACATAGGTCTTCTCGTCTCTGCGGTTCCCACGCCGATTATTTAATGCTGGTCACGCGGGACGCTGCATCATCCGTGGGCTGCCCATGAGCACCTGCTTCCAATGATGCTCTCAAAGGCTGTTACTGCGCTTCACTGGTGAGGACCACAAATATAAGTCTTGTTCAGACTGTGCAGGAAAATGTGAACAACGATTGTTTTCTGGTTAGTTAGCTTTTCTGTTCGGAATGTTATAACTTAAACACAGAACGACAACACATCATCCAAACACATCTTCTTTTTCACTCTTTACATTGTAATCCCTGTGTTTTAGAATGTGATCTCTTTGAATGTTGTCTACAATTTTGACTTCTAGACACTACCACCAGAAGGGAGGATAGAGGGGCCATGGGCAGGAAGAGAAGAGTGGTCCAATTCATGCGAGGAATGTCAGTCCTTTATCTGGCAAAATAGGCAGCCTGTCGACTGGGAGCAAGAGAGAATGTTAGTCAGAAGCTCCGCTGGATTGGAAGGGCCCATTGGCACTGGAATAATAGTCTTCAAAGTCGCTGGAGAAGATAGGCACAGCCACTTCTGAGGACTGACACGTGTCAGGCAGGAGCCCGTGGAGGAGGTAGAGTGACTGCCCTGGGTGACAGTGGGGAGTGGGGGATTTGGGGTTGGAACACGGGGTAAAAGATGCCTGCCACCACTTGAAATGGCCCTTAGGGGCTGTTGAAAGGAGATGGCAAAACATTGGGAAATGAGCCAGTGAAAGCTAGGGCTGGCTTCCTGAGTTTGTGATTTAGTTTCATGTAAACGGAATCATTTGCTATGTGGTGTTTTGCGACTGGCTTCTTTCACTTAGCGTGTGGTTCGATGCTCTGTTGTTGCCATCTTGAAATTCTTAATAATATTATCTTTGAATTTGTGTTTTGTAAGTGAAGTCCTATGAGACAATGGAATATGCCTGTGAGCAGCAAAGATGTGCCAGGGGCCCAGGCACTGATCAATTGGCCTGATGGCCAGACATATACATGCATGCCTAGGGGACAGTCTCGGCCCCATGGAGTCCCAATGTGGCCACGTCAGGACCTGGGCCCTGATTAGTAGTGATGACTGTTGCAGCAGCAGCAGAAGCAGAAGCAGAAGTGGTAGCAGTAGCTGCAGCCACAGAAGAGAAGAGTGCTCCGTATGGGGGCAGTGCCGGGACCTGGGGTGTGAGGCAACTTGACCCTCTCTCTCCAGAGCCCATCCTTGCAGTGTTGGCACAAATATTAACTCTCTGGCCTGAGTACCAGGACAGAAACTGCAGTGCTCAGGCAGAAAGTTCGATAGTAAATTATTACAAAAGAAAAGCATACACATGGGCATTGTAATAAAGCATACTGAGAAGTTATTAGAATTCTGAGTTTAGGATCTCCAATTTTTAAAACTCTTGGAATATTGCAAAGCAAAGCAAATATCCACAGGCTTAGAAATTAAATTTAAAGTTCATTGTATTCAATGGAAAAGAATACTACTTTCATAAGAAGCTTCAAATGAATTAATTATTAATGAAGAAGAAAAATTTTAAATTAAATTTTCCTTGTAATTGAAGATACAATTATAAAATGCATAAACAAATCTTTTAAGTTACATAAAAGTCATGAAGCCAATTTCAAAAACTTTTTACAAAACAATTAAACATTAAACATTTGCCGGGGGGCTGGGGAACCTTCCCCATAGAGGAAATGTCAGAGGAAAGCTTAAAATGCTAGTGTGTCAATTAAAAAATTTTAATTTAATTCAAATTTACACAAAATTGATTTGTATGAATTAAATCTTTTTAAGAAAAATTATTCTCAGAATCAACTCTAGATCCACTAGACTTTATATTTCAAAATAACTTATTCCAATGTTGTCACAGACCAGAAATACTCTTAACAGCTCCAGAAGTAGTTTCAACCTTCTCGAAATTAAAAATTATCAAAAATTATTTGTGATTTTTCAGTTGTCAGGACTGACTGATATTGCTTCCAATTATGTTCATTGAAAATTAAATTGCTAAAATTATAATTTTTGTTGACCTAATAAATAAATTTACAGAAAATTAAACCGGAAAAATCTTATGTTAAATCAAGATATCATATTTTACAAGTATCATTATTTATCATATTATGTAAAATTGCAACAGACAATGGAATATTATTCAGCACTAAAAATAAGTGAGTTATTAAACCTTGAAAAGACATGGAGGAACTGCATATTTACTAACTGAAAGAAGACAATCTGAAAGGCTGTATACACTGTGAATATAAAACCGCTCTAAAAAATAAAATCTATTTAAGAGTGTAACATGGGCAGAAGATCTGAACACCTCGCCAACGAAGATGTGTAGATGGAAAATATGCATGTGAAAAGGTACTCAACATTATATGTCAATAAGGAACTGCAGATTAAAAGAGCAGTGAGGTTCAACTACACACCTAATGGACTGGTGAAAATCCAAAACACTGACCACCAGAAGCTGGTGAGAGTGTGGAAATAAGAACTCTCATTTATTGCTGGTGGAAATGCAAAACGGTAAAGCTTCGACAGTTTGGCACTTTCTTCCAAAGCTAAACATACTCTTTGCATATAAACAGCAATTGTGCTCCTTGGTATTTACTCAAAAGACTTGAAAACTTATGTCTACACAAAAATATTTATGGTAGCACACAGATATTTATGGTAGCTTTATTCATAATTGCCAAACCTTGGAAACAGCCAAGATGTCCTTCAGATGCGTGGATAAACTATGGTGCATCCAGACAATGAATATTATTCAGCGCCATAAAGAAATGAGCTATCAAGCCATGAAAAGACATCAGGGAACCTTAAATGCACATTCCTAAGTGAAAGAAGCCACACTGAAAAGGTTACCCATTCAATGATTCTAACTATACGATAACCTGAAAAAAGCAAAACCACATAAAGCAGTAAAATGATCAGTGGTTTCTGGAGGTTGTAGGGAGGGAGGGACGAGTAGGACAAGCACAGAGGATTTTTAGGTTAGTGCAATTATTCCGTATGACATTATAATGGTGAATATATGTCATTTATACGTTTGATAAAACTCATAGAATGTACTACACCAAGAGCGAACCCTAATGTAACCTATGGGCTTTAGGTGAAGATGATGCATCCAATATAGGTTCATCAGTTGTAACAAACATACTTTTCTGGTGTAGGATGTTGATAGTGGGGAAGGCCGTGCGTGTGTGCGGGCAGGGGGTAGGTGGGAAATTATGTTACTTTCTGCTCAATTTTGCTGTGAATCTAAAACTTCTCTTTTAAAAACTTGTCTATTTTTTAAAGGCTGGTTAAAAAAAACTGCGAAACACATGAAAAAAGCAAGAAAAAGCAATTTGTTAAGAAATAAAGTTATCAAAAAAAAACCCCAGGTCCAGGTATGGTCCAGATGTTTGAACCATCAAACAAGGTCTTTAAATGTGATTAATATGTCAAAGAAACTAATGGAAAATGTGAATAGCATGCATTAACCAATGGGAAAATTTAGCAGAGAGATAGAAACTATTAAAAAGAGAAAATTGGAAATTCTAGAAATAAAAAACTATGATATTGGAGATGAAGAATTCCTGTAATAAGCTTAGCAGCAGATTGGAAAGCTGAGGAAAGGATTGATAAATGTGAAGATAGGTTCACAGAAATTATTCAAACTGAAACATAAAGAGAAAAATAAGTTTTATTTAAAGCCCAGAGCAAGTAAGAGCTGTGAGACAGTATCAGTCAGTTTAATATATGTGAACTTGGAGCCCCGAAGAGACTGAAGAAATATATGAAGAGATAATTGTTGTGAATTTTCCAAAATTAGTGAAAGACAACAAATCACAGATTCAAGAAACTCAGAGAACTCCAAGCTGGAAGGGGAAAAATCACCTTTATGATCAAATTGCTAAAAATCAAGGATAACAATAAAATTTTAAATGTAGCCAGAGTAAAACAAAACATTACACTATTGTTTTTTAAAAATTTTTTTGTCTTTATTGAAATATAATATACAGTTAGTTGCTTGTATTTACATTGTACAATTCGATGAGGTTTTTTTCCACTTATAGTTGACATACAATAATATACCAGTTTCAGTTGTATAGCATAGTGATCAGAGATCTACATAACTCGCAAAGTGATGACCCCACTAAATCTAGTACCCTTCTTCCCCCTTACATATTTATTACATTAATAATCCTCTTCCTCATGCTACACTGTACATCTCCATGTCTATTCTGCAACTATCCATTTGTACCTCTTAATCCTTTTGCCTTTTTTGCCATCCCCCAACCCTCCTCCCATCTAGTAGTCCTCTAAATATTCTCTGTATCTATGAGCTTCTACTTTTGTTGTTATTGTTGTTGATTTTTTACTTCAGATTCCACATGTATGTGAAATCATGCAATATTTGTCTTTATCTATCCCATTTCATTCAGTGAATACCTTCTAGGTCCATCAAGGCAATACTTTTTTCCATCCCCTTCCTTTTAGTCTTTGTGTGTCTTTTAATCTGAAGTGAGTCTCTTGTAGGTCTTGTTTTCCTATCCATTCATCCACTCTATCTTTTAGTTGGAGCATTTAATTCTTTTCTAATTGAGGTACTTATTGATAGGAATGTAGCTGTTATCATTCTTTATTCCTGTTTTTGATACATGTTTTTTCTTCTTAAAGAAGTCCCTCTAACATTGCCTGTAATACTGGCTTGGTGGTGATAAATTCTATTAGCTTATTTTTGTCTGGGAAGCTTTTTATCTGTCCTTCAACTCTAAATGATAGCTTTGCTGGATAAAGTATTCTTGGTTGTAGATCCTGGACCGAATATTTTGTGCCAAGCCCTTCTGTCCTGCATAGTTTCTTTTGAGAAATCAGCTGCTAGTCTTATGGGTGTTCCCTTGTAAGTAATTATCTGCTTTTCTTTTGCTGCTTTTAAGATTTTCTCTTTGTATTTAACCTTGGCATTTTAATTATGATGTATCTTGGGGTGGGCCTCTCTGGGTTCTTGGTTTTGGGGATTCTCTGAGCTCCTGGGGTTGTATATCTATTTCCTTCACCAGGTTAGGGAAGTTTTCCATCATTATTTCTTCAAATAGATCTTCAATATCTTGTTTTCTTTCTGGTACTCTGATGAGAAAGATATTTTTACCTTTAATAGTGTCCCATAGGTTCTTTAAATTATTATTATAGTCTTGGCTTCTTTTTTCTTGCCATTCTGATTGAGTGTCCTTGGCTTTCCCATCTTCTATATAGGTCATTTGATCCTCTTCTTTATTCACTTTGTTTATTCCTTTATTTATTCCATTTAATATACTTCTCATCTCAGATAATGTGTTCTTCATTTAAGACTGGTTGCCTTTTATAATTTCCATTTCCATTTTTATGTTTTTTTGTCTCTTTGTTGAAGTGCTCTACACTTCCCAAAAGTTCATTGAGCATCTTTATAACCAGTGTTTTGAACTCTGCATTTGTTAGATTGCTTGACTCCATTATTCCTGGATCTCTATTCTGTTCTCTCATATGGTTTCTGCTTCTTTGTCTTCCCATTTTGGCTGCCTTTCCATGTCTGTTTCTATGTACTAAGCAAAGCTCCTAAGTCTCCTGGTCTTCTTAGTATGGATTTGTGTAGTAAGTATCCAGTGGCACAGTCCTGAGAGGGGTTCAGTTGCAGGCCAGATTTAGCCCAAGCCTGTGCCCCTCCAGGGTCACCTGTTAAGATTCAGCAAGGAAACCACAGGTGCTGTGCTTATAGTTGCCTCAAAAGGCCACACCAGAAACTGAGGCCAGCTGCCTCCAGTGAATCTAAGCGCTGCTCAGCAAGGAGCACCTGATTCACTGAGAATACACCTGGAATTGGCTTGGGTAGAGCTGCAGGTTGGGGAAGGCGAGATTTCAGAATACTGGGCGAAGTGATCCAGTTTGTCATCCAGTTTGATGACGTCTGGGCTATGGCAGTGCTGAGTCTATGCACTGGGAGTAGGGAGGGCTCAACAGAGGAACAATGGACACCACCAGCACTTCTGTACAGAGCAAGTCTTGCCTCGGGCCTCGCTCCGACAATGTCTCCCTGTAAGTCCCTGGTGCCCCCTGCGTGCAGCCAAACTGGACCTGCTCAGAGCGAGCAGGTCTGTCACTGCAAATGTCTGCTTATGGATGTGGCCCCTTTAAGAGGCATCTATAGCTGCCGCTGCCGCAGCCTCTGTCTCACTCAGCTACTTGGGTCCAGGCAGCCCCGTGTCCACACCCTTCTGCCGTTGCAGGGTGATTTCTTAGATTTCTCCCAAGTTGTGTGGCTTGTTCATATAGATCCCAGGTGATTTTTCCTTGCTGCTGCTCCTTGTTTCTGTCACTACTTTGATTTGATTGCCAGAGGGATGCACAGAGCCTCTATCATCTACGTCATTTTTTTCCCCCTGCGTCTACATTATTGTTTTAATTTGCATTTCCCTCATGACATATGATCTGGAGCATCTTTTTCATATGCTTATTTGCTACCTGTATTTCTTTGGTGAGGTATCTGTTAAAGTCTTTGGTCCATTTTAATTGGTGTTTTTGTATTCTTAATGTTGAATTTTAACAGTACGTTATAAATATTGGATAACAGTCATTTATCAGATACGTATTTTGCAAATATTTTCTTCCAGAATGTGGCTTTTCTTCTCATTCTCTTGACATTGGCTTTCCTAGTGCAGAAGTTTTTAATTTTAATAAAGGCCAGCTTATCATTTGTTTCAGGGATGGTGCCCCTGGTGTTGTATGTACAGAGTCATGACTATACCCAAGGTCATCTAAACTTTCTCTTATTTTATCTTCTAGAAGTTTTATAGTTTGACATTTTACATTTAAGTCTATGATCCATTTTGAATTAATTTTTGTGAAAGGTGTAAGGCCTGTGTCTAGATTCATTTTTTTTACATGTGTAAGTCCAGTTGTTCCAGCACCAGTTGTTGAAAAGAGTATTTTCTGACAATTTTTACCAGTTTTCTCATTGTTTTGACAGAAAAAATAATTTTCAGATGTCTTAATCTGTTATTTTTCTAACATCAACTCTCAAAAAGGAAGCACTGCTTTAGACATCATCATACTTGACTCTACTTTATTTTCATGTCAATAGTTTCAACATTTTGTATTACGATAGCTGTTTTTCTGAAAGTTCTGATGAGACCTATAGCTATGTACTGCTGGCAATGCAACTCAACACCGTTGCTGCATGCATTTGTGAGAAAACCCTTCATTTCTTTTTGAATCATGGTTATCAGTGTTGCAAAGCATCTTGAAACAGTCTGTCCTTAAGGGACCAAAACAAATAAATAAACAACAAAATGAACTCTCGGTAGCTTTAATTAATTTCGTTTCATTAGTTCTGCACTTTTCATGCTCTTGTCACATAATCATTTATAAATTATATTTATAACTGTTTCTTAATTTGTAGTAATTTTATCACTCAGAGGATAATTGTTAATTATTTTTCCCTGTGATGATCATGGTAGAAGAACAAGACTTCCAAAAACTGTGAAATTAAATTGGAAGGGAAATTCGAACAGTCTCATTCTCCTTTGATCTGATATCCCAGATGGTGTCTATGATTTGTACTCATAGTTATGCAAAGTGACAGATGTCGGAAGCAAATATTTTCAGCATATTAACAAGTGCAATGCAGTGACCCCTTCTGTGTCAGTAGGTATGACATTGATGACAAATGCTGAGAACTCTCTCAGATGTAGCAGAGAGAAAACGCTCATGCACTGTCTTCAGTTAGTTCGGTGTCTGAATCAGTAAACGGAAAATCAGAAAACAGGCTTTACCCCCTACTCCAGGCTTACTGTGTGACTTTGGCTATGTTTCTTGTGGAATGAGGTGGGGTATGAACTAAGTAGACTAGGTAGACTTATAAGCTGATAGTAACAGCTCATGCATTCAGCATCATAATCAGGGAATGAGATGGTGCACACAATTTTTCAAATATCTGAAGCTTATTTCGTTAAGTTCTGAAATATTAATTTTATCAGTTTTGAAAGAAATCCCTCTAAAACCTATCATGTAGGTAACTGCTTTCTTAAAAGAAATGACATGGAACTTAATTTCAACCTCATCTTTATATCTCAGGCCCATCAGTAGCAAAGCTCAGAAGGAGGTAATCTTACTGTGTGACATGGCACAGGGGCCAAAGAACATGGACCGAGCAGCCAGGTCTCCTGGGTTTGCAGGCCAGGACTCAGAATGCTGAAAACTGGGACCCTTAGCCATGGTCTTAGGAAGCCCAATACATGTCAAGTCAGATAAGAAAAAGAAATTCACCCCCAGATGTGGCATAATGAAAATGAAAACCACCAAAGACATTGGGAAGAATTCAGAGAGAGGAAAAGCAGAGGACAGATGACCTTAAAAGGAGTGCCTTAATTACAGTTGACTTCTCTACAGCAACGACAGATACCAGAAGGTGATGCAATGATATCCTCATTTTGCTGAAAGAAAATATAGCCACCAGTATAGAATTCTTATATCTAGTGAAAATATTTTTTAAAAATGAGAGCAAATAAAATAACCTTCAGACAAATAAAAAAGGAGAGTTCACCACTAACAGATCTCCACTAAAGGAAATTCAAAAAGATGTACTTTAAGCAGAAACAAAGTAAAGGCAGATGAAAAGGCTGAGAAGTAAAAAGGAATGAAGAACAAAGAAAATGATAAAATGCAGGTTTATTAGTCACAACAGGCTATGATGTAACACAGCAGCGTAGCATAAAGGACAGAAGACCCTTATTACTCAGTGGCTTGAAACCGCACAGGTTCACTTCCTACACATGCCACATGTTCATTGCGAGTTGGCTGGAGGCTTTGCTTCACACTTCCTCCTCCGGGATGAAGGCTGATGCAGTAGCAAATATCTGGAGTGCTGGTTCTACCTTTGGGCATGATGTTGGTTGCCATGGCAGAAAGAAAAGGAAATGGCAAAATGTAGAGAGGCTTTTAATAGTTTACACTCAGAAGTGACGCAGGCTACTAACTCACGTCTCTTTGGCCAAAGCAAGTCACGCAACCACACCTAATTTTAAAAAGGGTGGGGAAGGGCAATTTTATTGTGTGCTGGGAAGCAGTGACATCAGACCTTCCACTAGAGTGGGAAAATACAAATGGCAAATGGACGTTAACTACTTGAGAAGTTAGGAAAACAACAGAGAATTAAAACACACAATAAGAATAATGTAAGTAGACTGGGGAAAAATAAATCCTGAAAATTTAAAACAATAAAATGTATTATCTGGGAGAAAGTGAGAGTTTCATAAATTTTAGCCTCGATAATTTAGGTATGAATCTTGTAATTTCTTGGATAATCACTAAAGAACAGAAACAACCTCTAAACAAGTATAAGAAAAAAAGAGAGTGAAAATGATAAACAATAAAAGAAAAAAATTTTTATTAGTTAGAGTTTTCCAGAGAAACATATAGAATAAGATGTGGATATATACATAGAAAGAGATTTATGATAAGGAATCAGCTCACAAGATTATGGAGACTGGTAAATCCAGATCTGCAATATGGACCAGCAGCCTGGAGACCCAGGAGAGCCTATGGTACAGATGAAGCCCAGAAGCATTTTGCTGGATAATTCTCTCTTGCTCAGAAGAGGACTGATCTTTTTGCACCATCCAGGCTTTCAACTGATTAGATGAGGCCCACCACATGATGAAGAGCAATCTGCTTTACTCTACCAATTAAAATGTTAATCTCATCTAAAATACGCTTGCTGCAACACTCAGAATAATATTTGACCAAATATCTGGGTACCCAGTCAAGCTGACACACAAAATTAACTATCACAAAAACATATGAAACAGATAGGACAAATAGAAGGGTATGTTTAAACCCAAGTATATCAGTAATTACATTACACATAAATTGACTATATGTTGTAGTAAAAAGAGATCACTTGTGATCCAGAACTTTTTTCCTAACTTGACCACTTCCAATGAGGCCTGTATCTGTTGGAGGTGACATAGCATGCTACAGAGGCCTCTGGGCCTGACTTCTCTTTCAGAGGGGTGAGATTTAGTATGTGGATTTGCAGGTCTAGAAGTCGAGTACTGCTCCTGCAGGCTCCCTCTGGAATGTGTTGTTGGATGAGTTAAGTGTTCTCGGCACATGAAGGTGACGCTTTTTCTCTAGTACCTTATTTTAACTACTATAACTCTTCTACTCCCCGTTCAAACTCTGTTTCTAGTGGAGTAGAAAACTGACATGACTGGTTTTCAAATATTTTGTGCCTTGGAAGCATCAATGATGATAGCAGCAATCTCAGTTTATTAATTTAGCTCCCTCTGCTGTTTTAGCAAGCATAGGCCATTAAAAAAAAAAAAAAAAACCCAAAAAACCAAAATCAAAAGACCACACACACTATAGATGCATGGCAAAACACAAACAAACAAACAAAACCAACCAAACACAAAACCAGCCAACCAACCAAACAAAACATTCCTAAGAACTCTTAAGGAGAGGAAAAGAACAGAAAACTTTTTGCAGATTGCTATGGTCTGAATGTATCTCCCTCAAATTCATGTTTAAATCCTAACCCCCAAGGTGATGGTATTTAGAGGTGAGGCCTTCGGAAATTATTAGTACCCTTATAAAAGAAGCCTAAGAGAGACCTCTCACCTCTTCCATCATGTAAATATACAGTGAGAAGACGCTATCACGACGAAATGGTTCTCACCAGACATCAAATCTGCCAGCACCATGATCTTTGAACTTTCAGCCTCTAGAACTGTGAGAAATAAATTTCTGTTGTTTATAAGCTACTAAGTCTTTGGTATTTTTGTTATAGCAGCCCAAATGGACTAAGACAGGGATGGTAAAAAACAGCCCTGAGATTTAGATTTAAAAAAGAAGCAACCTTCATATGAAAAACTAAAGAAGTCATGAAATACAAAATAGCTACTTCTTTCTTTCACTACTTCTTCCTTTTCATCATTACTAAAATTTGTGTTAGCCTTAGTATATGTTCCAATCCAATCATAATAATTTTTGGTTTGGGGTTACTCATTTATTCTTCAACACATTAGAAATGCCCATGATCCGTGTAGTGCTAGGTGCTGAGGATACAATGGTGAGGAAGAGAGTTGATTTTTAAATACTCTTGTATCTTATAAATGTGCAAGGCTTTCTCCTTAATGCTTCTCATTGTTGTACCCATTCCCTGGATATTGCATGAAATCGTTAATGAAGATTAATGCAATTTGCTATAGATTTATTTTTTAAAATAAGACCCTCTGAAAGTTTCATCTCCATCTGATCTTCAAACCCATCATTAAAGGCAGTAGTGTGCAGCCTCAGAGCACAGATTTAGGCAAGTGACCAACTTTCTGTGCCTGTGTTTCCTCATGTATAATTGGGACGATGATAATAATAACAGTACTTCATATAGGATGGTTGGAAATAATAACTGGGTTAACACATGTAAAGTGCTTAGAATTGTACCTGACAAATAGAAAGCACAACATAAATGTCAGTTATTATTTTCTTTTTTTTGTGTGTGTGAATTAACTGAGCGCCTACTATGTCTTTCCTATCCTTGTAAGGAAACATACAAAGATTTTATACTTTGCTACCAGCTTATTGTTTCCATACCCTTTTCTCATTATTTTCAACAGACAAGTCTTCCCATAGTTGCCATCTCTGCTTCCTCACTGTTGGTTACACCTGAATTCTATACACGGTGGATCCTGATGCTGGTCCTTTTCAGGATCTGTACTTCTGAAAGTAACTAACATCCCTAAAGTCCAGTAAGATGCTTCCATGGACCTTCTCTTCTGATGTCTTAGAGGCATTTGACGCTTGACATGTATTGTTCTCAGGACCTCTCTGGCACTATGGTGCAGAGTTCTCCAGTCTCTTTGATCCTTTTTCTGTTCCCTTTGCCCTTCTTTTGTCTCAAGTGCAAAGATTCTTCAAAGTTCTATATTCAACTAACTTTTCTTCCTCTTTCTTTAGGGAGAGATTATCCATTTCACAAGGTCAACCATTACCACTGGGAGAGGGGGAACACTGTAGATGCTGAGAGCACCAACAACCCAGCCTCCAGACACCTGCTGGGTGTTCAACGATTCAGTTCAATTCTGACACTAACTACTTGGAGTTAGTATCTGATTCCACAGACCTGAGGATTTAGTTCCAAAAGATTGCTCCCATTTCACATACCAGTTGAAAGTCCTACCCACCTGTATTTCTGACCAACCAGCTATGCATCAGGTGTTCCTGTGACCCTTCTTTTCAGGTTCAGTAATTTACAAGAATAGGTCACAGAACTCAGAGACACTTTACTTAAGTTTGTTGGTTTATTATAAAGACTGCAACTCAGAAACAGCCAGATGGAAGAGATGCCTAGAACAACGTGTGGGGTCGGGGTGCAGGTTTCCATGCCCTTTCCAGGGTGCACCCTCCCCACACCTGGATATGTTCGCCAACTGGGAAGCTCATCAAATCTTGTTATTCGAGAGTTTTTGGATAATGATGTGGTACATATATAATGGAATATTATTCAGTCATAAAAAAGAAATCATACCATTTGCAAGACTTGGATAGACCAAGAGGGTATTATGCTAAGTGAAATAAATCAGACAGAGAAGGACAAATACCATATGATTTCACTTATATGCAGATTCTAAAGAACAAATAAATGAATAAACAAGTCAAACAGACTCATAGACACAGAGAACAAACTGGTAATTGCTAGATGGGAGAGGGGTTAGGGGGCTGGGTGAAAAGGTGAAGGGATTAAGAAGTACAGATCCGTAGTTACAAAAGGGTCACAGGGATGTCAAGTACAGCATAGAGAATATGCCAATAATATTATAATTATTGTACATTGTATATTGTATACTGTATAGTATTGTAACTATGTATAGTGCCAGGTGGTTACTAGACTAAACCCAGGGATCACTGTGTAAATTATATAAATGTCTCACCATATGCTATATACCTGAAACTAATGTAAAATAATATTGAATGTTAACTCTAATTAAAAAATAAAAATAAAAAGATTTTGGGATGAGTAAGGAGGGGTGAGGAAGATGGTTAAAGGGGGTCAAATATAGGGGGAGGGTGAAATAGGTAAAGGAGATCAAATATATGGTAGCTGAAGGAAACTGGACTTGGGGTGGTAATCACACAATAGAATATATAGATGTCAAATTATAATGTACACCTGAAAATTATATAACCGTATTAACCAATGTTACCCCAATAAACAATAAAAAAAAAAAGTTTTTATAGAGCTTAATCTCCAGCCTCTGCTTCCCCTTTCCCAGAAGTCAGTGGGTGGGGTGGATAATTTCAACCTTCTAATAACTTCCTCTTTTTGGTAACCAGCCTAATCCTGAGGCTATGTAAGGGGTCCACCCTAAGTCACCTCATTAGCATAAACTCAGATGTGATGTATAGGAGTCATTATGAATAACAAAAGACATTGCTATCACTCAGGAAACTCCTATGGCTTTAAGAGCACTGAGGCAAAAACCACGGGCAAAGATCAAATGTATTTCTTATGATACCATAGCTCCAGAGTCTGACTGCTTGGGTTTGAATCTAGGTACCATGACTTATGAGTTGTGTGTCTGGGTTCATTAAATCATCTCCATGCACCCCAGTTTCCTCATTTGTTAAATGGTGATAATAATAATAGAATCTACCTCATAGATTTGTTGCGAGTTTTAAATGAGTTAAAAACATTTAGAACACTACCTGGCACACAGTAAACAATTTGAAAGTGTTTAATCACTATTCACTCCTAAACTCACTCCACTGTAAGATAAAATTTTAACCCCTCTATTGCTCGTAGGTTAAATTCTAAAGGGCATTCAAAGCCACCTATTTTGCAAAAGCCTCAATCTGTACTATTCACAGCAAATAATTATTAATAAGTGGTAGTTTGAAGTGAGTTTCGTTAGAGGTATTCTTTATTCTAAACGGGACCTTGGAAAGCAAAGATGCTGTGTGTGTGTGTGTGTGTGTATTTATGCAAGTGCACAAGTTACATTTTAGAGAACTCCACCCTCTAGAATGTAAATATTTAGAAAGAGTATATCTAAGCTTTCAGTATAGTACTATGTACAGATGTACAAATAAGTCTCAAATTAGGACTGAAGAAAAAAAAATCTTTCCAAATCAGGAAATGATGAGTGATTTTTGGCCAAGATACTTAAATAAATTATGTTCCTGGTTGCTGGCAGAACATCAGTATTGCCTTTATAGAATGTTGATTCAAATCCAGGTGCTACAGGGTAGAGCTTACTGTGTTGCATTAAAGCCTTTGAATTCAAAGGTACATGTGCCCTGATTCCTCCCAGGGTATTATACAATTCTCGTTGAAACAGGATAAAACCTGTTGATTCATTAAACTCATCACAATATGACAGCATGCAACAAATTCAAAGACAAACCCATACAGGGAAGTCAGTCTGCAAAAAACAATCCGTCTTACCTACCCACTTGTCTTTCTTTTGTAGCTATTTTTGGGTGCATACAGCAGTTTAATTTATGAGGACTCGCAGAATCTTTTTAAAGATCTGCTTGGAATTTGCTCCTTTGTACCAACAAAGTTCTATGCCTCCTCCAAGGCCCAGTTTAAGTCACATCTATCAAGAATCTTCTTCAACAACCTTATTTAGCCTTAGTTCACTCTTCCTACTAGCTCATAACTATCTAATTAGTTTTGAGGATAAAAAGGTCCCAGGCCATATCTGTTGAGATTCCCATTAGGAAAATCTGGGATAGGGACCAGTAATCTGCAATTTAAAAGTTCTCTAGAAAATTATGATTATCAGATGGAATTAGAAGTCATTGGTCATCTCAGTGATCTTTTACATGACAGAAGTGCAGTAGATAAAGTTTGGAAATATTCACTCTTTTCGATATTTCCATTTTCTGAGAACTTTCCACTTATTTACAAGGAGTGGGCCATGGCTAGCATAGTTTCAGTATCCGACTTTCTCATAGGCCATGGCGATTCGACCAAGAGAAGGCATCTGGCATAAGCCTGGACAGATTTTTTCCTCTTGTTTTGTTTAAATTAAGAGACACTGAGACAGAAAGAGCTGGATTTACAAGACATAGAGGAGCATGATCCTGAAGGTCAGCATGCTTGCTGCCAGGTCCATGAGGCCACTCTGGTTCCCACCTTTCTTGAGGCCCATTGCATTCAACTTTTCCTTGAATTGTGCAAAACCGGTATAAGTTTCCTAGGGCTGTCTTAATAAATTACTACCAGCTGGGTGGCTTGAAACAAGAGAAATCTATTCTCTCACAGTTCCGGAGGCCAGAAGTCTAAAATCAAGGTGTCAGCAGGCTGGTTCCTTCTGGAGGCTCTGAGATAGAAATGATCTCATGCACCTCATCTAGCTCCTGGTGCTTGGCCTGCCTTGGCAAGTAGACACGTCACTCCGATCTCTGCTTCCATCTTTATATAGCCCTCTTTTCAGTATCACTGTGTCTTCTCCTCTTTTTATTAGGATACCAGTTACTGGATTTAGGGCTCAACCTAAATCCAGGAAAATTTCATCTCAAGATTCTTAACTATACCTGCAAAGATCCTATTTCCAAATAAGGTCACATTCTGAGTTCCTACGTGACATGAATTTGGGGGTGGGACCTATTCAACACACTACTCATTTGCTTAAGTAAAAAGCCAAAGCCAATATACTCACAGTCTCAAAGAAGAGAGAGGACCTATCTTCCTCAACATTTATGTCAGTCTCATAAACAGCTCAGGAATCAGCTGAGGTCCTATGACTCCCTCTGTGTCAAGGGAGGTGGGCATTCCAATTGGCCAGCCTGCACTAGGGAAAGAAGGTCCACGCAATTGACAGACTTACTGGAGTCACTTGGAATGGATGAGGGAATGGTCCCAGTGGAAAGAAATGCTGGATAAATCATATATCTGCCATATAACTCCAGTCCCCCAATATCACTATAGCTAGTTCTAGTTCTAAACTTGAAGGTAAAATTAAAATTTCAATTAACATTTCCATAGCTCATAAAATGTATAGCAAATTGGCTCCTCAATACTTTTTCCCAAAGACTTAGCAAGCTTTAGTTATGACATTCCTACTGCCTATTAATAAAAGATAAAAATGATCAAATAAAGGACCTAAACCTTAGGCTGACTCTTAAAGTTATTTTATTCATAAAAAAACCTGACTTTGATCAGAGAAGAGATAGTTATTTACATTTACATGGCATTTTACACTTTGATATTTGTTATTGAATTGAAAAGCACAATAACTCTTTGAGACAGGCGTGTATTCTTATGTCCATTTTAAGGATTTGGATAACTGAGGGGCCAAGCGTTGAAGTAATTTTCCCGAGATCACATGATCAGTGAGAGGCAGAACCAGCATTAGAATCTAGATCTGCCCTGATCCAATGGTCTCTGTACTTATTAGTAATAGCCCAATTCTGGTAGCCCCTTGAAAGCTAGAATGGTATTCCAGCAAACATTGCAACTTCCTTCAACAAGCCTCTCTATGACATATGACCACTTTTCTGCTGGGAAGCTCTAGTACCAACTTCTGAGCTCACGGATATGTTCCCCAGAAACATATATTTTCATTCAGAAGAAACATAAAGCTCAAAGGTTTGTTTAGGAATCATTCTTTGTTCTCTCCTTGGAAAAAAGAAAAATAGGCAGCTTGATATTTTCTTCTTCTCTTCTAATAAAAACAAATGGAGAAGTATGGCCTCTTTCTCCTTCAGAACCTAATGAACTGAGGCCTGAGAGTGATGGGCTTCAGTCATGTCAGAGAGATTTGTCACGACTCGGGACAGCATCTGTGTGTAGGCTGACTTACTGGACACATTCATGGTATATAACATGCGGTAATAACGTTAATTTTCCCACAACATTATTAGTTCCCAGTGCCTGTGCTAATGTATGTTTTCCTCAGATCCTGGCAATGACAACAGAAACCAAGTGTCATTTCTTCATTATCCTTGGAGCTGCAGGAATCCAGCCCTCTCCATCATCTCAGGCCTCCTGGTCAGTTAAGGAAGAACCCAGGAAGAAGGGAAGGTGTGATGGTTAATTTTATATGTCAACTTGGTTAGGCCATGGTAACCAGGTATTTGGTCAAATACTAGTCTAGATGTTGCTGTGAAGGTATTTTTTACATGACATCAATGTTAACTCAGTAGACTTTGAGTGAAGCACATTACTCTCCACACTGTGGGTGGGCATCATCCAATCAGTTGAAGGCTTTAAGAGTAAAAAGGCTGGGGTCCCCTGAAGAAGAAGGAATTCAGCCAGCAGCCTGCCTTTGGACATGAGCTGAAATATCAGCTCTTCCCTGGGTCTCTAGGCAGCTGGTCTATCCTGCAGATTTTGGACTCACCAGCCTCCACAACTGTGTGAGCCAATTCCATAAAAAAAAATCTCTCTCTGTATATATAAATATATATATATATATCTATATACATCCCATTGATTCTGCTTCTCTGGAGAACCGGACTAATACAGTGAAGGACTGGGTGGGCCTGTTTCCCAAGCACATGCCTATACACACTCTTGTGGCCGCGATGTGACAGTGCCCTTCTCTGCTCTCATGGCTGCTTTTGTGTCCCCTGCCACCTCAGGCGTATGGGGTATAGGGTCTGCTGTATCTTCTCCATTCCAGTGTAGGCTGGTCCTGCTGGATACACAGGTCACTCTCACATGTGCTATCATTCTCTCATGCCTCTCTGCTTCCTGCTCTGATATGCTCTGCCCCTTGACCAACCTCCCTTGTGCTAAATGCCACCAAGCAATTCCAGCTTACACCAGTCTTTCAGGGACTTTAATGTGACATTCCTTCAGTTCTACTGTTTTCTCTTCCAGGGTTTTGGAACACATTTCTAGGGGAAGCCATTGTTTCTAATTACTTTCAGAGGTATCATAAAGATCTCCTTTTTGAAAAATTCGTACATTTATATGTTCAAATAAATTCTCTAAGACACAGATATGAAGACTCAAATAGTGTGAATTCTCCTCAAGTTGTTTCCTGAACTCCAGGCAGACTTTTAGTCACGTGCCTTAGTTTTACTTTTTTGATGTTATAATCCTGACCTGAAATTCACCACCATTTGGAAATTTAAACATTGGATCCTCTAGCAGCATCCCAAGGATGTTCACATTTAATTAAAAACAACTGGGAAGACATATCTTTAATAAAATATTAGTCTATTATTAACCACTTAAGCATATAGTAGCTCTAGCCTTTAGGAATAAATGACTTTTACCTTTCCACTTTTCTAAAAAATCCACTAATTTCCATTAGCTCCTCTAGGTATTTGAATTATTTTCCCTTTAGGGTAACACCCCATTCTTTTACTACTTGAAAACTTGCCCTTGACAATGACCTGAGAGCCAGGGGGAAAATGCAGAGTGAATTTCCTTTTCGCAGATGACACGGTCAGTATTTGTCTTTACCTTCCTTCCCCAACTCCTAAAATCCAATTAAAATGATATAGTATGTATTTCTTAAAAGAATAAATCCATAATGGGGCTGGAAAAGAAAGGATGTCATTTGTGAATCAGAATTGGTAAGGTGAGGGAATTTCTGGAATATTGACATCAGATTCTTGAAGAAACCATGGCAGAGAGCTACACCACTCAACACAGGCGAGAGGATGGTTAGCAAGAGAATCCACTCTCCCATCGGCACCCCCAGAAAACCTGCAGGCTTAGGATCTACAGTAGCAAACACAGATCTTCGTTTAAAGACTTTGCAGGATAGAAAAACCGCAGATTGTCCTGCCTCTCTGCCACTTCGCATATAAAAACCTCTTGCAGAACAACAGGGAAAGGATGACCAGGCAAGCCGAAATATGTGTAACAGATACTAATAGTCAGAAGAAATACAAATGGCCTGTAAGTACATGAAAAGATGTGCAGATTCACCAGGAGTCAGGTGAATGCAAATGAGAAGGACAACAATATACCACATTTTACTTATTTAAAAGCTGACACTATTCTTCTTAAGTTAGTGTATGGGCGAATGGGCTCTGAACACTGTTGGTGGGAGTTTAAAGGTATAGTCTTGAGATAGCAATTGGTCAGCATCTAGCAAATTGTCACACATACGTAGTCTCTGACACAGTAGTTGTTCTCCTAGGACTTTCCTACAGAAATGCTGGCACATGCAGGAAGATATATGTATAAGAATATACCAATGCAACTTTGTTTGCAACGGCTAATAATTAGAAGCAATCAATAGGAAAACGAATAAATAAATGGTGTCTTATTTAGACTATGAAATACTATGTTTAAAAGAACCAAAATAGAAAGATCCTTCAGATATATTGTCAAGCAAAAAATTAAAAAGGAATATGCAGAATAGTATGGATTGTATGATCCATCTGTATTTTAAAAATCCACTAACTGTACATACATACATATAGACACACATATGTGTATATACATACATATGTAAACACACAGAGAAGTTACAATAGTTAGGAATGCCTTGGGTGCAAATAACTAAAAACTTGGCCATGGTGGCTTAAACGAAAAGGGGCTTCTATTTATCATATGGCAAAGAGCCCCAAGGTGGATAGCCCAGAGCTGGTGCAGCAGTTGAGTGTGGCCATCAGGGACCTAGGCTTTTTCCATACACAGTTCTGTTCTGCCACCCTGAGTGCTGGCTTTTATCCCCATGTATGTTGCCTCATCATCACAAGATGAGGGCTGCTCTGCCAACCTCATTTTCACCTTTCAGGCAGGAAGAGAGGCAGCAAAAAAGCAAAAACTTCCACACACATCCTTAGCCCAGAATGGAGTCCTGTTCCCACCACTGCAAAAAGGAATCTGGCTACATGCAGGTTTCCACTCTACACGCTGCTAGGGTTTTGCTGGGAAGGAAGGAAGGGAGACGAATATGGATGGGGATAAGCAAACATGTCTAATGCAGAGAGGAAGTGGAAGTGCCTGATCAGGGAGGGTATTGCTGATTTTAGAATCATTTCAAACATACTGAAAAGTTTCAAGGATTGTGAAAGAAACTTCCCTGAACCATCTGCGAGTAGGTTGCTGATATAATGCCCCTTCACCCCTGAATCCTTTCTTCTGTAATTCCTACAAACAAGGACATTCTCCTGCCTAAGTGAAACTACCTCCTCCCAAATCAAGACGTTAACAGTGCACTCTTCCTGCCATCTAATCCACAGATCTCGCTCAAGCGCATTCTTCTCTTTATGATCATATATTGAATTTTCATTGAAAGTTTTCCTTGATGCCAGCTATTTGGAAAAAATATAGATTATTTCTATTAGAAATGTCTTTCTGAGGGCTTAAACGAACACTAGTGTGAAGTTTTTGGCACGACCTGGAATCTGTGAGCTGAGGTTGAGCAGACACAGTCTCTGGTCTCAGCGCTCTGTGGAGGGACACTTGGGTCAGGACAAGTTGCACTAATATGGATCTGTACTCTAGGAGAAGCGTTCGAGTCCCCCACCCCCACACAGTTGTTTTCCCTTTTTATAGAGCAAGCGTGAGAGTGACCTTGCCAACTGGGACACAGTGTCTGCTTGGGTATCCGGCAGTCCGAGGTTAAATGGCAGCTGTTCAGGAGTTGGTTGTCTGGAGTGCCAGTTGCCAGCACCTGTTGACCTTGTTGGATGTCACATTTGAGCACAGCCCCTCCTGGCGGGGGAGGGGAGGCTCTGGATCCATTCAGACTGTTGCCAGGCAACCTAGGTCTTCTGGGCCAGACAAACCTGTTTGTTTTTCCACAAAGTATATAGACAATTCATAAATGAAGCAAACTTAAGTAAAATTTAGATTGTAAAGCGAGTATAAAGTAAGACTTTTTTTTTTTGCCTTCCTTCCATCACTGCCCCCAGATGTCACTGATTTGAAACAACATTTGGGATCTGCATGTACCATCCCTGCAAGAAAGGACACAGGGATAAATATCCCAGAAGCTGAAGCTGTGATGATACTGTCACAAATTAGGAGTAGCCTTTGTGGAGCACAGTGATGCTGCAATCTACTGTTTAAATAATGCATAAATACAACTACTCATTTGGTTTGAGTTCAGTAACTCCACAAAATTCTTTAACTGTTTAATCATTAAGGGCTGCATTTCATTATTTCTCTTCTAATATATTTAAAGCCATCCTCTGTCGATGCCATAGGAAACCTTCCCTCTATCCCCGTGGGTTCCATATGGTAGCCACTCACCACGTGTAGTTTTATAAATGAAAATTACAATAAACTACTTTAAATTAAGAATTTAGCTTCTTACACTAGGCGAATTTCCAGTGCTCAATGCCAAGAGGCTGGTGCTACCTTATTGGATAATGCAGGTATGCAACTTTTCCATCATCACAGAAAGTTCTATGAAACAGCCCTGCTGACCTTTGCCAGGAACAAAATCTGGAATTGTTTGAAGCCCAAATCTTATCAAAAACCTGTAGAAAAGCGATATTTAAAAAAGATTGGTGGAATAGTGCCCATGCCTATGGTTTCTTTGAGTTTTTGCCTTGAATCAAGCAAGACCATCAACAACATTTTTGGATCACAATATCTTGGCTCTTTACCGAATTGCTTTTATTGAACCACATTTTGGGATTTTGTTCAAGAACTCATTAAAAAATAATCTCATATATACTGCTGTGCCATAAAATAAAGAATTGCTCAAGTACGATGGGAACATTTCAAAAGGATATAGGTGCCAGTTTGGTGGGGTTGGATATGAGAGACACTGAACAGCAAAATAGATGATAGTAAAATGAATTACAGAATAAATCCAGCATGGAAATGAGTCCATGCTGATGAAAGTAAATATGCAGAAGAGAATGCCATGCCACAGAGCGCTAACAATTAAATGCAGAAGTGACAAAATTGGAACATCACCACCGGCTGTCTTCATAGACACAGTTGTTTCAAACAAGAATTAGCAAGAGAAACTATAGGTGAAAGTTAGACATGGAATAAATGTTTGCATAATGTCAAAGTATCTCCTCATTAAATATTAATTTTAAAGGTAAAAAATATAGCAACTTCACGGTGGAGAAACCTGGCAGACACGATCTTAACCAAGTGTTCAAAGTTGACACCACCAGGAATGGGAAGAATAGATATCATGTGCCACCTGACAGGACATCCTGAGGACATAATACTACTTCTGAGATATTCTTGCCAAAAATACATGGTCTGAATCTAATCACGAGGAAACATTGGACACACCACAATTGAGGGACATTCTACAAATATCTGGTCTATACTATTAGAAAATGTCAAGGTCTTGCAAGACAAAGACAGACTATGAAATTGTTCCAGACCGAAGTGCAAAGAGACATGGTAACAAAATGCGAGTTCGATTTCAGATTGGATCCTGGAACAGAAACATTTTTTTCTTTTGCTATAAAGGACATTTGAGGAAACTGATAAAATCTGAAAGCGTCTGTATATTAGATAATAGTACTGTATCAGTGTTAATTTCCCAGTTTTGATCACTGTACTGTAGTTACACAAGCAAATACCCTTGTCCTGGAAAATACATGCTGAAGTATTTAGAATTAAAGAGGCATAATATATATTTCATGTATACAGACATATGTATGCATGTATGTATCTGTAAGGACAGAGAGAAATTGAGAGATTGAGAGAGAGAGGGAAAATGATAAAATAAATGTGGTCAAATGTAATAAATGCAACATTGGAGAATCTGGGTGAACAGTATAAGGAACTTCTTTGCGCTATTTTTGCCATTTTTCTGTAGATTTAAAATTACTTCAAAATGAAAATTAATATAAGCAATAATTTTACAAAACTCATTACTTCTACTTAACTTTCAACCTAAAAGCTTGCACAGAGATAAAGTTGTGCTCAGAACCAAAGAAATTAACACATGAACAGAGGCTGGGCTCAGTCATACAAAGAGTGATCGCTTATGAGTTTGCTGGTTTTGTCATGAAAGTCCTATGTCCCAGGAAACCCAGCAGTAGCTTTACTGTTATGTGTTACTACTACTATCTTTGCTGCAGGATCAGGCTGGTACATACAGGCACTTTATGCAAATTAGGAAAAGGAAACGCTTCCTTTTGGCAGACCAATCAGGAAAGGGTTTTCCTTCTTCCCTGTGAGGCAAGCTCAAGGCTGGCCACACAGCTTGGCGATTAATGTGTGACATGGCTTTTAGGCCCCCACTTGAGGCCTATAACCATACTTGATGGTCCTGTTTTGCTGGAATCACAAACTCATAGGCTAGGGCCCTAACCTAACCAAAGGCTAGGTTTATTTGGCCTGCTTCAAAAATATTTTAATTACTAATGTTTCAAATTCAGGAAAGCCTATGTAAAAATGCAGATTTTTGGCTTTCCTTTAAAGATCTGGTAATACTCCACCTTCCTTCTTCCATGGCAGAAGACGTGGAGGTCAGTCAGTGATGCTAACTTGGTGCTCTACAGACCTCTGAGCTCTCTATCACCTCCACTGTCATGCACCCAGAGTCCTTCCTTAGTGACTTCTGTTGTTTTTCTTAAACCCAACCTGTTTTATTCACTTCTGTGACTACCTGGCCTCTGTAGGCTTTTAAGCATTCAGTCCCTGTTACAATCTAAATCTCCTTTTTCACAAGGTGACACACAGCAGCAAGTTTGAACCTTACAGCCTCTTGGCTTTAAGCCAAAAAAGCAAGAGCATCTTTCTGCATCCTGCCAAGTCTCAATGCATACATACTATTGGCTCTCAGTAGGGTCAGACTAAATCTTACAACAGCACAGGAGTGTTGTGTCTCTGTACTTCCATTTGCTTGCAATCTCACATTTTTCACGTCTTTAGGGTTATGGTGGCTTGAAGGAAGGATAATGGATTTACTCTGTGTTTAGGTTAGGGGAGTAAGTCTCCTAGGAGGGCCTTGTTCTTGAGCCATATTTTGAGATGCTGGATGAATATTTCAGATTGATAAGGAAGAACAAACGGTGCACAGGGTGAGGAAGAACGGGCTGTCCCCCACTCCTTCAGACTTTCCTGGCCGTGTCTTTCTCTCCCTTTTAGAGGCTGATGCTATTACAACACACACCTTCTGGAAGCTGTCAGTCAGAAACATATGTGGAAATAAAGGCCGTCTGTCCTAATGGCTGAATGCCAAGCCGAAGGGATCTCCTGAGGAATACAAAACAAACAAAACAAACCCCAACTTATTCCAGGGAAGAGAGATATGACCTTGACCCGTAGGGGCTTTGCTCTGGCCTGGGAGGTCAGAGCTCTCCAACGGGAGTCCAGTGTTCCCAGTAGAGTACAGGCTTCCAGGCAGTACAAGTCCCGTGTATGCGAACATGTCCCTTTTGAATCAGGGAAGATGCTTGCTTGTCAGCACCATGCAGTGAACATCCAGGGAAGTGAAATGGCAGGTATTCAGAGGTACCAAAATGTCATCAATTTGTAATGCTGGAAAGATACACAAGTGGGTAAGTGAGAGGCAATCTAGAACAAATGGATTGACTGTAAAACGGGAATGACAATGGTTTTTACCCCCTGTAAATGGACAGGCCTGACACTTGTTGAGCACTCAATACAACTCAGTTATTAAGGAGAAGCTTTGATGTGCAGGTAAGGGGGAGAGGGGTCGTAAGGTAGAATGGGTGGGAGGTCAAAGAAGGGCTTTTATTTCCCTAGTCTGAGAGAAGATACCGGAGCATGCTTGTTGGCCGAAGGGAATGATCTGGTAGATGGCAACTGGAGACCCAAGAGAGTCCTCGAGACTTTTAGAGGCAATGGGATTTAGAACCCAAGTGGAGAGGCGGGCCTTGGTAAGAACAGAGGTGTCATCAGGGAACAGCAGTGAATACGAGTGTACTTGCAGCCAGGGTAGTGGCTGTGATGGTGGGAAGACAAGTTACTTTAAGCAAGTAGTTTTCCCCCAAACTGAAGAGGGACATTTAATCAGAGGCATTAGTGTGAGTTTTTGCGGTGACATGGAACTTAGGATATGGTTGGGGGAGGCAGGTAAGAGGATGGGGACATGAGGTGGGAACCTGGGGTTTTGTAGTAGCTGTGCTCTCTGAGTGTGTATGGAAGAGAAGAGGGAGACGGGGGAGGGGACACCGAAAGGGAGGTGGGGAACACAGTTCTTACCCTCTGTAGTTTACTCGGGCTGTCTGTGGTGGTGCTGCAAGTTTTGAGTTAATGAATATTCACCAGTATCTTTTACCTAAGTGCCCATAGATTGCTTCTTCCTGATCTAAACTGTAAATCCTTGCAGAAACTCAATTCTGTTCAGTTCATTAATAAAGATCAAAAGAGTATAGTCCTTACCAGGAGAGAAGTGAAGAAAAGTGCTGGGAAGCTGCTTTGGCCCCATGGCCTAAGAAAGAAGGACAGGAGTCTTTGTCACCAGATATTGATACAGGTTCAAGTGTTTACTTTGGAGCCAGAACTGGGCTCACTGTCCAAGTGAAGATGCCTGACAGGCTTCTCCTACTAAAACACTGTCACTAAGTATTTCTTTCAATAATAAATAAAATCACTGAGTATGGGAAAAGGAACTTATTTAAGGGTGAAATTTAGAAAGATGGAGAAATTTAAACTAATTATCAATTGCTTCATAATGACACTCTCCTTTTGCTTAAAGAATCATAATGCGGGTACCAAAATGGACTATAGTTTTGTTAAGTAGGCGTTCTGCCATAAAGAATGACTCAGAGGTACAGTTCACGTGGGAAATAGAGGGAAACAAACTAATTCTGCAGTTTTATTAAATTAACAGAAGGCTTAAATAAAATGCATGATTCTGCTCAAATTAGAAAACTAAAATTTTAAAGCAAGAATCCATTTGTTGACAATAAAAGTGGTAGAGTTTGTTTCTTGCAATCTCTCAAACTGAACTATATAGGACTCTGTTAGATGAATTGGTGTCAGAGATAAAGAGCTCTGGTTGTCTGATTTGTTAGAATTCACTTCTACTGACTTTTTGCCATCTTTGGTCACATATGAGCACTGTTTTGGTTAATAGAAGATTATTTATCTGATTCCATTGAAACTCACACAAACATCCAAGCCAAGCCTCAATTTAGGATTTAGAAAAGTGGGTTTCAATTAAAAAAAAAAATAGAACTCACAGTATATTTTATGTCATAACCCAGTACATAAACATATACTGGTTTAGAATGAGCTGAGAACGTTTCATAAAAGTTATCTACTCTAGAACATATAGAACATTGTATTCCGATCTATTCTACTCTGTTCTGTTCATTAAAAAAAATGCTGCTGAAAGCACACTGAACTGAATTTATACCCACTAATGGATTGTGAACCAGTTTGAAAAACACAGGCTTAGAAAATGTATTTTTCTCTATTTCACTTATCTCTATCAGTGGTCCTCAACCTTTTTGGCACCAGGGACCGGTGCTCCTATGAGAACCTAATGCCTGATGATCTGAGGTGGAGCTGAGGTGGTGATGCCAGCACTGGGCTTCACTCGCTTGCCCACAGCTCACTTCCTGCTGTGCGGCCTAGTTCCTAACAGGCCATGGACTGGTACTGGTCCGTGGCCCGGGGTTTGGGGACTCCTCATCTACATAATGGAATGATAAAGGGCCAAGATTATAAAGGAACTGGAAAACATTTATATGGATATTCAAGGATATCTGATTTGAAAAATAAAGGTGACAAATTATTTATTTAAAAAATAACTACCATTTATTGCCTACTCTGTACCCATTACAATATTAGGCTATTTCCAAACATTTTCTCTAATCTTCATAGAAACCTTGTAATTCAAGGTATTATTATTCCCGTCAAGGGAACAATCCCAACCTCAACAGAAGATGGCAAGAATATAATAGAGCTCCAAAGGAGACGACAAAGCAAGCAAGCTGGTCGACTTGCCACAACTCCACAAATGCTGGAAGTAATTAAGACTCAATGGACCAGAGTGAGACAGTTTATTACTCTCAGCACAACAAATGACAGCAGCTCAGTGTGATAGAGCCAGTTTTCCTGACCCCACATCCCATGGGATCTGCCCGATGGCAGTTAAGCACATACAGTAGTGCCCCCTTATCCTTGGGAAATATGTTCCAAGACCCCCGTGGATACTTGAAACCTCACATAGTACAGAAACCTATATATACTATGTTTCTTTCTATACATACATATGATAAAGTTTAATTTGCAAATTAGGCACAGTGAGAGATTAATAATAACCAATAATAAAATAGAATTATAATAATATACTGTAATAAAATTGTGAATGTGGTCTCCCTCAGAATATCTTATTGTACTGTACTCGCCCTTCTTCCTCTTGTGATGTAAGATGGTAAAATGCCAAACCTATGCCTAAATCTGTTAACCATCCTCTATCTACAGTAAATGGTTGGTGTCCCTTGTTTCAGGGGATCCCTTGCTAAAGTCTTTGTATAGGCTCAGCATTTTCTGGTGGAACATGTATCAGTTGGAACATGTTTCCTGTTTATGTCTTCCACCCACAAATTTAATGCTTTTTCCATCTTAACTGAGCACTTATCATGCACTGTGGCCATAAATTTGGTAGTTCAAGGTGTGGCAGCAAAACTAGCATAAATTTCTTTTTCCTTCTCCACAATTCCACGGATAAAAGATTTATTCTTACTCTATATCTTAGCAACCTCAGCATTCAATTCTTTCTTTTCCTATTGAGAACTTTCACCTTTTCACTCTAAGGAAGCACTTTACAGCTTCTGTTTGGCACATCCGAACTGCCAACATCATTCATTATTCTTGTATCTTGGGGCCATTACTAAGTAAAATAAGGGTGACTTGAACACAAGCACGGCAATACATTGACAGCTGAGCTGGTCACCGAGATGGCTACTCAGTGACTAACAGGTGAGGAGCGTCTACAGTGCAGAGACGCTGGACAAACGGATGATCACATCGTGGCCGGGACTGAGCAGGACTCCCGAGACTTTACCGTGCTACTCAGAACTGAGTACAATTTAAAATATGAATTATTTCTGGAATTTTCCATTCAATATTTTTGGACGACAGTTGACAGCAGGTAATTATGGACAAGGGAGGGCTACTGTGATGGGTTGTGCTGTAGCTGGGAAACCCCAGCCAAGGGCTCAGCACCCATCATAACAAGAGGTAAATCAGCCAGTCCTGCCTGTGAGATGAGCAGGGTGCACGGCAGTTGTGCTGTGTATGGCTGCCTGTGTGACCCGCTACACTAGCTCAGATTCAAAGATGGAAAGGCCTTGCAGGTTAGCCTTCTCGGCAAGGACATGCGGGGTCCTTGAGCCCCATCATGGACCACTGTTCCCAACAAATCCCCATTTTATAGTTCAAGTACTCAGGCTGAGACACATCACTTGCTTAAATTCACACATATATTGTGAGAGCGCGTATATTCTAATATGTCCACTTGATTCCGATGTAAATGCTCTTTTCACTCTACCACACAGACTCTAATTGGTCCCCAAGCTAATCTGATGCCTTTCACTCAGGATGTGTCTAAAGATGCTAACCGGTACTGAGCATGGGCAAGTATAATACAGGACATTATTCACGAACACAGAACATTTCACACACAGACAAGTAAAGAAGTAGGAACAATTACTAGAAGTTGAATTTCTGGACCAAAGGCCTTTGCAATTTTGATAGATATTGCTGCATTGTCTTTCAAAAGGGTTGTATCAATTTATACTTAAAAACCTCGTAAGACTGTTTCCTCACATCTTCAAAAATAGTGTTACCAAACTTTTCCATCTTTGCCAATTTCATAAGAGAAAAACAATCTTATCACAGTTTTAAATTATCTTATTAGAGTGAACATCTTTTTACATCACTTACATTTCCTTTTCTGAAACTGTCACATACTTGGCTCATTTTCCTATTAAGTTCTTTTTCTTGATAATTTCCGATATATATATCTTATACATTGAAAGTAATTTTCCTTTCAAAAATTAAATTTTCTTTCAAAAAGAAAATAAGTTTTGTTTATCTCATCTAAACTTTTTCCACGCAGATTTTTTTTTTTTTTCACTTTTATGTCATCAAACTTAGCATTTTCTCTATGGCTTCAGAGTTTTATGTCCTACTTAAGGAAGGTCATCTCATACCAAAATTATACATTTAAGAATCTTCAACATTTTATTTTTATTTTTTGATCTGGGAGTTACTATGATGTAAAGTGAATGCCTTTCCTTTCTCCCCTCAGGTGGTTGGTTATTCAGTTGTCCTAACACAATTTATTGAAGATATTTTCTACAGAGCTATCATATATTAAATCTCCATATTTAGGTCTCTTTCTGAACTATTTCATGAAAGCGGGTGCCAGCACCTTATCACTTTAATTCTTGTTGCTTGAAATATGTTTTACTAACTGGTAGAACTGATTTTGCTTCATTACCCTTCCTTTTCATCATTTTTTTTTTTCTGGCAATTCTAGTATGCTTAGTTTTCCTTAACTTCAGAATAAGTTTGTTTCTTTCAAAAATCCAGTTGCAATTTCACTGGATTACCTTAAATTTATAGAATAATTTAGGGAGAATAACTCTGTCAGATTTTTTTTTGCAATTGTTCAGGTCAAAAATTTAGGAGTCACTTTTGGTGCATGTCTTGTTTCTTCCCCACTCGTCTGACCCATTAGCAAATCCTGTCAGCTTTTTTTCAATATATATCCAGAAACTGATCACTTCTCACACACTTCCACTTCCCACCCTAGCTCAAACCATCATCATTTTTCACTCGCATTTCTGCAATAGCTTCCTAATGGGTCTGCCTGCCTTCCCTCATGCTTCAGCCCATTCTCAACACAGAAGCCAGAATAAACTGTTCAAATACAAGTCAGATCGCCCCACACTCTGCTCAAAATGCTCTCTATAAGGGAATATTATTCGGCCATGAGAAAGAAAGAAGTCTTGCCATTTATTACAACATGGATGGATCCTGAGGGCTTTGTGTTAAATGAAATGTCAGAGAAAGAAAAATACTATGATCTCACTTGTATGTGGAATCTAAGAAAGCCAAACTCATAGAAAGTAGGTTGATGGCTGCCAGGGTCTGGGAGTGGGAGAAAGGGAGAGATGTTGGTCAAAGGGTACAAACTTCCAGCTATAAATTCTGGGGATCGAATGTACAGCATAGTGACTATAATTAACAACACTGTATTATATACTTGAAGGTTGCCGAGAGTAGATCCTAAATGTCTTCACCACTAAAAAAAGTAATTATGTGAGGTGATGCAGATGTTAACTAATCATATCGTGGTAATCATTTCACAATAGATAAGTGTATCAAATCATCACATTAAACTTAGTGTTATATGTCAATAAAGCTGGGGGAAAAACCTTCCGGAGGCTTTCCATCTTAGAGTGAAAAACAGACTTGGAGCAAAGATCTGAAGGTGAGTTAGTCACGTGACCACCTTAGGGAGAGGAGAGTCCCAGGAGGAGGCAAGAGCCATAGTGAAGGCTGTAAGGCAGGAACGTGGTGAAGGGTCAGCAGCTGGGCCACACTGCAGCAGACCACAAACCAGGGTCTTGTGGGCTAGTTTAAGCTAAAAATTATTGAAAATGGTTACCTATGTTGGGTGGGAATTGGTAGGAATGTGGCAGGGAAATTGATCATTTTACATTAAAAGCCTTGTAGAAATATTTGACTTCTAAAACTATATATATGTGTGACTTTGATAAAAATAAAAAATTAATAAGGAATTTAAAAACGACGTACAAAAGAAAAATATAGAAACTAAGGGAAAATTTTAACAGGTGGCATTTGTCAGAATGTAGTGGGAGTTAAGCTTTTTTTTTTTTTTTTAGCAGATGGATGGGCATCTTTATAACCAAACTCCATGATTTCTCAGTTATCATGAAGATTTTAAATAACTAACATCCATCCATTTAAGGCTTTATCTTTAAGCAGCCCCTGGACGGTAAGGAATATTGGGTATTCAGTAATTATCCAGCGAAATGGCAAACTGACAAATTCTAGATTTAGTAAAATAGAACAAAGGAGGAAAAGGTTTAGGTTTTTTAATTTCTTTCTCTTTCATGCTTAAAAACGTCATACTATAAGACAGAATTTAAAAAAGTGATTTTAAGAATACAAAACAATAAAGAGAATATAGACACTACTAAAGTGTTTGCTCCCACTGAAACCTCAGAGATATGAACACTTCCCCAGGGTACAAGGGTCCTAAGCCCAGTATGTTCCCTCTCTAACGAGGTGATAGTGATCCAGAGACCCACTGCCTCTGTCAAAACAAGGATTCTGTTTCATCTTGCAATGTGGTAGGAGCAGCAGAATGAAGTGCTGGAGTGGATATGAGGAAAGTCGTCAGTCCACAAACACTATGGCTTGTCCTCTGTAATTCCACATAAATGAAAACCTTTCTCCTTATCTTTTTCTAGTCTAAAAACTGTCCTATTCAAACTTTCAAGGTTAACATTTAACCACTTAAATATGAAGCAATATGTTTTCATCCGCATTTTTTTTTCCTGTTCCTCCTTTTATAAACTGCATTCTCTTTTGAACTGGGCATAGAGATGGCTATTGCTTAAAATATCAAGAATAGGGTCCCAATGGGCCAAATCTTTGCGGAAGCCACAGAAAAAAACATGTTATAGCTCCAGAAGGCCACGAAGAAACATAAAAGATCACTTAAAACTTCCCAGACACCAGCAGTAACATAGAGAGGAAAATGGACAACTGTGGGAATGTTTCCTAGCTTATCACCAACATCATCTGATTATGACAATTTAATTTGGAAACTAGATTTATACAAGAAACCCAGGGAGAAAAGAATTATTCCTCTAGAAGTGGTGGGATAGTTGAACTAATTGTCTTACTTTTGATTCTTATCAGTAAGAAATTAAAGCTATTAAAATTTATTCAGGAATTGGCTCTTATATGTTCTCTTCAGTTCATCATATAAGCAAAAATCCCAAAGAGTTTTCTTTATTATAAATGTACAACTGTTGAAAGACTACTCAAAATCAAACATTTTCCTCCTCTCCCATTACACTATGTAATGTAGCTTTATTTAATTGGTCTTTAGGAATAATGTTAAATCAACAATTAATGTTCTTAGCACTTTGAAGAGCATGTTGTATTTTTAAAAATTAAGTCTTCATATAAAATTTGTTCCAACTTTTGTATGCTCTCATCAATGGCTTTCAAACTTTTTTTCGCAACTACTCACTTCAAGAAATAAATTTTACATAGTACCCATACATACACCCACAAAAACACCCTTACAACATGTAGGATACACCAGTATTTTCTGTTCAATTCTCTTCTATTCCACTCAAAAAACTGTCGGTAAAGTCCTTCAGTAAATTTCTTCACTAATGGATCACAAACTGAAGTCTGAAAAACACTTTAGATCATATATACATCATTTCCTTATTATTCTCTCCCATGATTGAAAACACTGAAATTCAGAATCATAGAATATCAGATAATCCCTACCAGATGATGTCTCTTGTTTTCACTCTGTGAAATATTTTTAAAAATCTGTTATTACATAGAATTTTTAAATTTTCAAAGCTGTCATAGATAGCCCTCTGGAAACACTGACCAATTCCTTGTCTTGATTGTTCTCTTCTGAAATAAGGTCCAGGGTGGGCACATCTGTAATCTCAAGGAGAGCTTTGAAGGCCTGAATCACCCAACTGATCTAAAATGTTGGGGCCTGTGAAAAATGAAGTGGAATGACTGAGATGCTAATGCCACAAACAAAAAGAGAAAATCCAAAATGCAAGTTTAATACTGATTTCATTCCCCAGGATATTTATACTTTGCAAGCAATACTTTTTAGCTGTAACTTTAATTTCAATTATTTTTTCATTTTGAGTTCTATCTTCTTTTCCAAATCTGCTTGATAATTTTGAGTTTCTTGTTCCTTACTCAATTTCTTCTGAATATTCAAGAATCTATGTAATATCAACATATCCTTGAGGCTTTTAGTCCTCTCTCACAGTGCCTTGCTTCTGTGTCCTGTGGTTTTGACTGTGAGCAAACATTCCACGCACTCTACATGGGGGGCTTCTTTGCACGGTGGGGTTGAAGGTAGGTTCTTCCAGAAAGGACTTGTGGTCATTTGTACCAGTTGCCCTGAGGCTCTACCCACTTGGTAACAAACGAAAATCCTGGCTTGAAGGTTTTGTTTTGTTTTTTAGATGGTCCACATGGGGAAGAATTTGGGTTGAAATCTAAGCTGGGAGGTGACACAGAAGTTGTCAGGAGAGTGTGAGTGTGTATGTGTGTGCATGTGTGTGCGTGTGTGTGTATATACACATACACACACACGCACACACATATATTTACATTTTACCCCTCTGTCAACAGCCAAATTTCAAGACAGGAACTCTTCCTGAGGTCACGGCCCGGGGATGGGTCTGTCTCATGCATGGTGTATTTGTGTGTGTGCGTATGTGTGCTGTGCTTTCTGGACCCCTGAACTTGAAAACTAAAGCAGTCCTTAACTTCTAGGTTCCAACTTTCATTTTATTTTTTAGACTTTGGATATTCCTTACCTTCTTGTCAGCTCGTTTAAAAAATATTTTTTAATTCAACATTTTGAATAGTTTCTAGTAGGAGGGCTCATTTTGTACCATAAAACAATGCAGTTTTATAAAACCAACAATTCTCTCAAGTCATTTGAAACAAAACATGTAGAAAAATCACTGTAATTCAGATTTTATTGCTTATTAATTATGTCATTCCATACAATTTTAAGTAAACAGATTTCGAGAAAATATACTTGGGAGTGTTACACAGATGATGACAATATTGATGAGAGAATTTCAAGTGTTTTACATAAGGTAGTAAGAGGCACCATTGCCACCATCACCCCCAAAATTTCATTTAAAAAAGAGTAAAAATACTTCATTGGCATTTTACTAGCATTATTCTCTGTATGAACCATGATAAGCCTGAACAATTTTAGAATCTTCAGAACAAAACAAAGTATTTTCTTCTACTAGCAGATGTAGCAGTTTCTTTAAAAAAAAAAGCAAATCAACACATCAAAAACTACACACGAACCCCAAAACAAGTCGGCATATTCCAATGACTCTGAATTTTAACCTATCTCTATTGTATTGATTCAAGACATAAAATGTGACTCAGCTTTTATTAAACTTCTTCATCATAATCACACTTACTTTGTACTTTAAATGATCTAACCGAAGCCAATGTTAAAATAACCCAGTAAAAACCATGAATACAACTCAAATTGCTCTTATTGCTAAGGAAACTTCTTTACAAGTTGATTATTCTTTAAAAACTTGACCCAAGCTATACAGGTGTAACTGAGAAACCAACAATCTACTCTTCTAGATACCACAGCAGTAATTCTAAGTATTTTTGAAGCTGGGGAGCATATACAGAATCACTGTAAATCGCACATAAAACATCAATAACTCCCTGGTAAAACTGCGCTAATAGTTTCCTCTATTAATGATTTAAAAAAAAATTAAGCATGTACCACAGTTCAACATCTAAAATACTTCTATGTCTATTATTACAAAGATGCTCGGATTGAGAAATACATTTGACTACCTGAAAAGAAATAAAACTTGAAATGTGGCTTTATGTTCAATCATTTAGAAGACCTCAGTTACTAAACAACTAAAAAATACACAATAGCAGGTAAATAGAAATTTATTATAACCACTGTCTCCAACAATACAAAAATTAAATATTAAGGCATCTTTTACTCCCATCTTGGTATATGCAGCAAAGAGAAATATTTTAAATAGGAACCAGCACTTCTATTCAGATGCTTTCTAATGTATTTGGCAGATTTGTTTTTATATTCTCCTATTACACATACCACTGAAAGCTTTCATGATGAAACATCGTAACCCAAACCAAAAGAAAGTATAAATAGATATTCATTTATTAAAGAAAAATAGTTCACCCTTGGAAAAAAAAAAGGAACTACAAAGAATATTATGTGTAAAGTTCAAATACCAGTATTTAAATTTCTCTGAAGCAATTTATGCTTCAGTAATTAAGAGGAAAAAGAGATGAAGACTTTATTAAAATCAGAAGCCTATTAATATGGATCGTGCTGTGGAATAATTGTTCACTCAGTATTCTGCTCCATTGGGACAAGAGTTTGAAAAGGGCTTTGTATTTCTTTAAAAAAAGAAATCACATCCACTAGAATAAGATGATATAAATTACATTGATTATTTATTATTCTCCACATTTGTCCATTGACAAAGCTCAAGAGGCTTCAGAAAATATACTAAACAGTAACATTTTCACCTTTTATTAAGGCAAGTTTGTGAAAATAACACAACCAAATTTCTTCATGAACTTTCAGCTTCAAACATTTTTTATGTAGAAACATACAAAAAAATTGTTTTATAAAAAGCCACCTCAATACCAGAAAAAGAGTAATGGAAGATTTGGAACCCGGTTTACTTTTTAAAGGACGCTCTTCCCTTGTCTCAAATTCCGAATGCTATTCATCATCTTTAGAGCCAGTTTTGCTTAACTATAAAAAAAGATAAAACAAATGTTCAACAAGTTTAAGCTCTCACTATTATTTGAGTTCATTTTTTCCACTTAATATCAAAAGTTAAACATTTATAGTTACTAGAACAACAGACAACAAGGTTCAAGTAACTTAAATCTCTCTCCGGCTTTCACCATACATAACTATACTTCAAACAGAATTCTTTGCAAATATAACCTCAACAGAACAAAGAAGGAAATTTCTTTGAAGCATTCCAAAAAACAAACTGGAACCAAGAATATACAAAAGCTGCCATTTATAAAATGAATAGTAGTGTCTACTTTTGTCTTCTATGTTACAAATATTTTTTTTAATTTCTAAAATTTTTTCTTGTAAAAAAAGTTAAGATCTATTATCTTAGACAATTGTTAAAGTACAGCTTTGAAAATGTGATAAAGATCTTAAATTGCAATTTTTTTTGATAAAAGTGTACAGCAGGAGTTGGCAAATTTGGTGGTGGTGGGAGGAAATAGATAAAAAAATCGCCAAAGAATACAAAAGAAATTTTGACCAGAATAAATACCTACTGACTAAGAAATCCCCATTGAACCCAAATCCTAAAATTCCAGAAGCTGAAAAGCAGAAACTGCTAAGGGCAGCGGTTCTCAGATATTTTGGCCCAGGACGTCTTCTCACTCTTAAATACCGAGGATACCAAAGAGTTTATTTTATTTTATTTAAATGTAGGTTGTACCTACTGCATTTGAATTACAAACAGAATTTAATTCATGTAAAAATAGCAATATATGATAAATAGGTTAACTCAATAACTTTTTTAAATGAAAACTGCATTTTGTAAAACAAACAAAAACAATGCAAATTTACATTTTTGCAAATCTCTTTATTATCTTGCTCAATAGCAGACAACTGAGTTCTCACTAATCTTGTTTCTATAGTAAGGCAGGTGTAACAGAAGACAGCTACAAGAACATAGTACAGGTCCTAAGAACTGAGTTAACATAAAAATGTACACATTTAGATCCTAAACCAACATACTACCTTAGATAACTCTGGAAAACACAAGAATGCAAAAGCACGCATTCTATTAGTGCTCTAATAGAAGAATATTAGTGATGGCATCACCATGTATCATGAAGCCGCTGTAAACGCGTGAGAGAATGAGTAAAAAAGGCAAACAGTGCTTTAATATTATGATGCAAATAGTTTTGACTTTGCAGACCCTCTGACAGGGTTTCCAGGATCTCCCAGAGGCCCAAAGGCCACATATGGAAACCACTAACTTAGGGCAATGGAATTCTGAGTCCAAACCATGTCTAGGTGGTAACCTCCCTCTTTAAAATATCTTCTCCCATCTCCCAAGAGTACTGGATTCTTTTATAGCCTCAATTCTAATTTACATTAATGAGGACTCTTAAAGAAAAAACTTATGGAGTTAGGGAAGAAGCATTATTACTTTTAGGTTAATCAGATTATTTTTCTTCTTACAGCTGGGATCTGCTGCATTGAGAAGTTAATTCTCATTCTGATTTAGGAACCAGCTCATTCTGGAGCATGCAGCATTTTAAAGAGAGAACAGACTTAGCTGGTGAGATACCTATGGGTATACCTAAGACAACAAGAAGTATCAATCAAGCATCAGTGGAGGGGGCCCCAGGAAATGGGAAAATGCCAGAGAACCTTCACTCATACAGATATCCTGCATAGGGTTGGCCTCTTGCCTAGAAAGGTGAGAATTACTATTTCTTTATTCCAATTGCAATTCATGGCTCCCTATTCCCACGTAATATTTTCGTACTAGATTCTAGAAGCACTAAGATTAATTTAAACAGTTGCTATAGGAAAAGTATCTCATGGCCCAAACAGCCAACTTTAAATTATCCATATTTGTAGGTCCTCATTAAAATTCTAATCTTGAACCATCCTTGGATCATATTAATTGCTTCTCAAAGCAGTTGTGGTACTAATTGGCATGCAAAACTTCATGAAGTTCTACAAGAGAATTAATTTACTGTTAAAATTTCTACTAAGAAATCAAAGCATTTCTTTCTCTGACTTGTTTCTTCAGTTTCCATATCATCACTATGAGTCATATTTAGGCATGTTCATTCTTAGGATGTACTTACATAAACAGTCATATTTTGCTTTAGTTTAACTTACTTCTATAGATTTTCCATTATTTAAAAAAAAAAAAATCTAAAAAGGAGGGTGCAGGGAAGAGAAGAATGTAAAAGATATTTTAAGAATACTTACATGCTGAATGTATAAAAGGAAACAGACATCCCAATGAAATCCAAAGGTTGAGGGAGAGAAAATAGAAGAAATAAATTTCACTATTTGATGGTAATAGTTAAAACAATTTTTTGAAGAGTAGACTATAAATATTATATACCTTCACCACATCAACCCAGTTCCATCCTCGAGGAAGTTCTCCTTTGTGATCTAGAGGATAAAAATGGTAACTTTATTTTTAAGACCAATCAGTAATTTAATTAATATTCTAATAGATTTATATACTATTCTACACAACAAATAGATAGAAATTTAAATTACACATTACTGAGTTGAAAAAAAGTCTATCATCATTCTGAGTTGAAAGCACTATTCTCCTGGGGATATTTAACAAATATTTCAAGTGTATCCCTTTGATTATTTCCTTCTTTCCATTCAAGACAAAACCTGATATCAAGGAAAAAATATGGAGGTAAGTGGGTGATCCCAGGAAAACTAATCAACTTATTAGTTTCATGCAATTGAACAAAGATTTTACTGCTTAATACAATGTCGTTGCTTATTTAATTAAGAAGCTGTGTTAGTTTACTATTTCATGAGTTAGTGTTTCACACTAGTAAGCTAGGCTCAAGACAAGAGGCCTTATAAATAAATGTTTGGCTTCAAGACTAAGAGGAGGTCTCTTAGTCAACTTATTAACTGCTATGCTCTGAGAAAAAATATTTATCATTTAATCTGACATTTTAAACAGGACTTTAATCTGTTAGGAGTGCTTGAAAACGGCTCAACCTTTATATAAGAATTTATAGTTTACAAAGTGGTTTCATTCTTTTAATAGAATAGTCAAATTTAAAGAATTGTTTAATAAATACATTTTCTTCAATTTAAAATGCTTTGATTTCCTTTATGCTTGATGTATCTATATGTCTCATTTTATAAAACTTTCAAAATCCATATTCAAAACAAGTACATTAATTTTACATTACAGCAAGGTAAACAGAAACTAACCCCACGATTAGATTCTTACAGGAGAGAAGCAATATTACTGGAGCTCAATTTTAGATGCTAAGTTCTTTTCCCCTTATGCCAATCTATCCCACTGATTACTGGTTATGAGGGGGGCACAGGGGCAGATTACTAATTTTGGTAACTAAAACTTATCCACAGTGCCATCCATGAGTGTCCCATTAAAGTTCTATTTAGAATGAAAGCTCCAAGTCACAAACTTCTATACCATAAATATAGGAGGATAATGACGTCTAGGTGGGCATCATTAAAGAGATGGAGGCAGGGAGATATTAATAATAGGGAATAATCACAGGCCATTATGTATGAAAGCAACAGGTAACAAACTAACATAGATGCTAAACATTCCAAAAAGAGATTAACCAAAATTCTAGAAAACAGACTGTAATGGCTAACAATTTATTGCTTCAGTTGTTTATACTGTATTTTAATGCTGCTCTGACATTAGGCATAATGGATTCCCAGATTTTTTTATTTCACAAATCATTACAATTTCAAAAACGTTATTTTGAGGGCCAACACAGGGTGTTATCTTTTTACTCTGCTACGGACATTAAACAAAACATAGACAACCAAAAAACTACCAACACTTTATAAAAGAAAGGGCATTATTTTAAACCTCTTCACCAAAGTAAAAGGATCAGTTCCTCTCAATAAAGGGCAGTCTGTAACCTGACACCAGTAACACACACTGTGTATATGTATATAATGCATACATGCACACATGGAAATGCCTTCATTTTCCTTGACTGGGAAAAAGGTTTATAGAGTGATATCAATTTGTAAATTTTCAGGTTAAATAGAGATAAAAATTATTGTTGATATAAGCTAGAGTTTATAACACTTCTGAAGGTTGATACCACATGACTTCAGTTTAGGACACACAAGAATTTTATTCTCAAATTTTATTGTTGTTGTATAAATAAGACGACCAACGACAAAAACATTATTTCTTGTGCTAAGATCTGATGGTATACCAGACTTCATTTCATATGAAAGCTATATTTCAAAAAATTTTCAATAATACGCATATCTACCATAGAAATAAACAAATAGGAAAGTCTGAAACATGTCAGAGAAGGAACAAGTACGACACATATTTGTATACTATTCTAGTGTTCCTCAAAGTCAAAACTCATTTATAGTTACTTTGCCGCTCATCTACTTTCTTCTCAAATGGTTTTCTCTTGTGGTGAAGTAGCAGAAATATTTTCAATATACAGAGATTGTGAAAAGACAATCTCTGATCCGAATGTTCCAAAAATATAGAGACTAATCTTCTAAATGTAAACATACTTATTAAGCACCTATATTGCACTAAAAAGCAACATATTTATGTTAGAAAAGAAAAAAAGTTAGGACAAACCTGTTTTATCTGCCAGCTTACGTTTCTGGGCTTTTGAAAGTTGTTCTCTTTTGTCTTTTTTCTTACTTGATGGGGCTATATTGGGAGTTTCAACTGAGATAATATTGCTTATAGATGTCTAGAAAAAAGAAAATAATTCTTAGACTCATGCCTTAACACTTATTGAATTACACTAAATATGGCTATATCTTGAAATTAGTTGATAATTTTTAGATTTTTTAAGTGAAAGAATCCTATATCGCTATATTCATTTATTAGTTCAGGTGACCTTAGCGTATTACTGGTTTCACTACTCTAAAAGTTCACATTGAAGGACACAATATTAGTGCAATGGTTATAATCAGGTCCATGAGAAAGAAAATCTGATACAGCATTACACTGAAGCTCCAAAGTTTCAAAGTAATCTTACAATTTAATTAATTTGCTATTATCTGGAAATTTAAATATGTCTTCAGAAAAATCACATGTGCCTGTGTAACTTATCCTGATTCTCTGAAGAAGTGAATAAAATCTTTAAAAATTTGGGTTTGTGTTGTCAAAGTTTATGATGGGTAAAATTTAAAATGCTTACTAGGTTTAAGCATTGCTATATATGCTGTACATATATTACTCATTTGATTCTTACTACAATTTTATAAGGTAGATACTATTATAACTGCCATTTTATAGATTAAGCAACCTAAGGTAGATACTAATCTATAAAACTGCCATTTTATAGATTAAGCATAGTGAGATTAAGAAACTTGCCCCAAATCATCCAGTAAGTGGTACAGTGAGGATTTAAACCCACGTGGTGTGGCCCATAGGCCATAAGCTTAGCTACCACTCTCACGGCTTCTCCAGCAGCTTCTCAGTGTTCTGTGCTCTGCTGGAAACGTGGAAGCCAGAACCACTCGAGTAGAAGACATGGCCTTTGGTGTCAAAATCTTACAGCTTGCGGTTTGCCATGCTGCTCGCTGCTCACAGCCTCTGCATCTCGCTCTACTACAACATGGCAAAAATGTCCAGCCCAACGGAGACCGAGCGGTGCATCGAGTCTCTGATTGCTGTTTTCAAGAAGTATGCTGGAAAAGATGGTGCAATCTCTCCAAGACTGAGTTCCTAACCTTCATCAATACAGAACTGGCTGCCCTCACAAAGAACCAGAAGGACAATGACGTCCTTTACTGCATGATGAAGAAACTGGACATCGACTGTGATGGGAAGCTAGATTTCCAAGAATTTCTTAATCTTACTGGCAGCACGAAGGTAGTAGGTTGCCATGACTCCTTTACCCATTCCCAGAATTATACCTGAGGAGCCCTTGAAGCTGGCCTCGAGATTCACCCCCTTTCCTTCCAGCCTCCTGATCATCATCTCCTCACAGACCACAAGTACCCTGAACCCGGCACACCACACACTCACCGTAGAATTAACAGGATGGTGGTTCTCCATGAACTGTTCTTTATTGTCCTTGGCATATTCGAACAACGTGTAGGTCATAGCAGTGCCAAGATTAACTTCCACTGCTTCCTGTAACTTGGCTAATATGCTCTGCTTTACAGCTGAGGATCTATAATGCACAAGAAATATACCACTAAGAGAAAAGTAAAAGAGTGTTAAAAAAAAAAAAGCAATAAAAAGGAAATACTACTTACATGGTGTTGTTAAAAAAAGCGTTCATAGATATAATTGGAGGTGTTTGGGGATATGTTTCTGTCCAGGAAATCTCTATTAAGAAGGCTTTGGGATCACCATTTTCACCTATCTGAAGAAAAGGGAAATCTTAGGCTTGTAAAAGTGATACAAAGACAGAATATTAAATATGATCTTTAAAATAATGAATTTTTTCCAATGCTCATCATCAGGTTGCAAATATAATCGTTTGAAAAAGTTCAGGGGTACAGGCTAAGACGCAACAGGGGGTGAGGGTAGCACAGTCTGACTTTTAACTCATTCCTATTCTGTTTTAACAGCTTTAGTTGATGTCCATGGCCTGTCGCTCTGACCAGCCCTATAGCTTTTTCCAGTACCAAGATTATGTCTTTTATATATACAGTTTTTGTTTCATTGAAGCTTTCTAAGGATAAAGATAAAACATCAACTGTGGGGAACAGGAAAAGAATGGACAAAAATAATAACCTGCAAACTTGAAATATCTCATATTTGTCTTAAATTCTCAACTGCTAAATCATAAGAGGCATTAAGAACAAGTAATATAACATTCATTAGCACAATGCCAAGACACTAGAAAATGAAATGTCAAATTTAGAGAAATATGGAAAAGGCAAGGAGATGAGGAAAGTAATACCTTAGGCTGGACAGCAACTCTTGCATAACTTTTGTTCTTTTTATTTACTTTTTAAAATTGAGGTATAATTGACATATAACATTATATTACTTTCAGATGTATAACATAATTATTCAATATTTGTATACTGTAAAATGATCACAATAAGTCTACTTACATCTGTCACCACACAGTTACAATTCTTTTTCCTGTGATGAGAACTATTAAGATCTACTCTCTTAGCAACTTTCAAATATGCAATACATTATCATGAACTACAGTCACCATGCTGTACATTAAATCCCCCTGACTTATTTATAATTAGAAGTTTGTACCTTTGGACCCTCTTCACCCGAATAATTTTAAAATGTCTTTTCTGTTTCTTTTGCTCTCCCCCAATTTTTATTTTGAAAGACTTTAATCTCACAGAGTAAATGGAATAGAACAATGAACAGTTATTGACATGTATCTCATTTACTATACCTTTTACCCCATCAACTTTCTCTTTTTTCCTTTCCACTACAGAATTGACCCCCCGCCCCAATGTGGGTGACTCTGGTTTTTGCTGAACCATCTGAAACTATATTTGCAGGCATTATGAAATGTCCTCAAATATGTAGGGGTAAAGTACCATTAAAATAAGGATACTCTCCTTATAACCACAAAACAACTATCACTCCCAAGTAATTCAACATTGATACAAAAACATGATCTAATTCATAATCCATATGAAAAGTTCCCTAGTCACATCTAAAGCATCCTTTAATAAACCACCTTTGCAAGCCAAAAATCCATAATCCACTGAGGAACATGGATTATATGTGGTTGCCAAATCTCTTTATTCTTCTTTAATTCAGAACAGTCTCCAGCCCTCTTCCCCACCTCTTAAATGTCTTTTATGACAAGAATAATCTAGGCCAGTTTTCTTATACAATGTCCCCAGATCAGGACTGTCTTATTGTTTCCTCTGTTCAGACTCAGCAACATATAAGGAGGCACAGAAGATATTGTGGAATATCACTGGTGATACCATGTTTGATCACTTGGTTATATTCTCCAGATCTCTTCAATGTAAAGGTATAATTTTTATTTAATAATTAAGAAGTAATCTGCAGGATGATAGAACAAAACTGTGTTTCTTATGTCTCAATGACTTTTCACTCAAAAGTTCTATCATCTAGGAATGATCCTTGTGTGAAACAGTCATCACACTGGTGGTTGTGAAATGTTAATTTTCTAATAAAACTATGTAATGATTCATGAACCAGCATATGATCCTTGAATAGGGTTATGCTAGTCTCCTCTATAACATTTTCGGTATATGTGCTGCTTTTTAAAAATATTTATTTTTAAACTAGAAAATAAAATTAAAAAAATTTTCACCCCAAATTGTTACTTGATTCACTTTTATTTTCTGATGACTAATTTTTTATTTTCATTCCCTCATCCTCAATCACACTCATACCAATATAAAGTAGAGCTCAGAAATTATGTGAAATAAACTTAGGGATCTGTTGATATACCTATACAGAGATAATTAAAAAGTAATAAAAGTTACTTGTTTTATGCAGCCACTAAGTCCTTACTCATGGTGCATGTAGAACAGCCATGATTCTCAACACTGCACTTGGTACCAAAGATACAAAGAGACAGGGCCATTCCGGTCTTCAAGGGAGACAAACATTCAGATAAATCACTGAACTCCAGGATGACTGAAAGTTCAAAAGTGAAAGAACGGAGTATGAAGAACTGGGGAATGGTCAATTCTACTTTGAACTTAGGGGAGAGACAGGAGACACGGCCCAAATATGTCACAGCAGAGGCCTAAGTTAGGTATTACAGGATAAGTAGGACAGATGATGAATGAGAGGTGAGGGGAAGAGCAAACAATGTGTCTAAAGGGATAGTATTAAAACATGCAGGAAATGTTTAACAAGCCATTATGTCTAATGGATGGCAATGGCTGGGGAAGTTTGGAGAAGCAGTTTGAATCAAACAAAAGGGTCTTGAGTGTCAAGCTAAGGAATTTAATACTCATCCTATAGACAAGAGAAACTGTGGAGAAACCTTTATAAACAAAGGAATGAGATATCTAATCATGTGTTTCAGAGAACTAACTAGTAGTCTGTGGGAGGACTAAAGTATAGATAGGAAGCTAGCTGAAGAAAGGGAAGAATAATTTCAGAGTCTTCTACACTAGTCTGCGCAGGAACTGAGGGGTCTGACAGGGACGCAGCCAGAACTGTACTTCAGGTCTTTTGATTCTTAACATACCATCTCTGAACCTCATGTTTCCTTCCCCTTAAAGCCTGTGGGTCACATCAGAGTGTCCATCTATAGGACACACTCATCCTACAATATTCTGCATACTGGGCTCAATAACTGCTGTTGCTAACACAGACATTTAAGAAAGTACAGGGGAAGCTCAATCTCCCATTTGCTAAGGGGAGGGTGGCAGTGGTTAGAGAAGTCTGGGAAGGCAGTTAGATTCAAACAGAAGGGCCTTAGAATTAACTCCTTTATTAACTTTGGCCACTAAAAGTCTCTTTGTTGTTATATACATGGAGATGGTGTGAGGACTGTTGAGCTTGAAAGGGAACTGAGAAAGCTGAGCAGAGAGGAGAGTATCTAAAGGAGGCAACTAAAACTATAAATTATTCCTGTGACAGTCTAATAATTATGTATAAGGATTATTTCTCATACAATTTATTTGAAATGTTAATAACCATGAATCCTTTACAAAAAAAACTTTCCTATACCACTATTACTTATAATCTTTAGATAAATGATTTACATTATTTATTTACTAAATAAAATATTTGTACTGTTTCATGATGAAAAGTTATGAGCAACTTCCATTTTAGAGAAAAATCAACATTTAACATGTAAAAAATATTCACACATAGTAATAATACAGAATTAAGAAAAATCAACTTTTCTTGACTGTATCATAGGGTAGCAAAAAGAATACTAGACTTGGAATATAGACCTAGATTTTAATCCTAATATTTATCAACAGCAAATGTGGGAGCTTGGGAAGTTATGACTGAGAGGTTACCTTTAAAAGATAAAAATCCTATAATTTATGAGGTTTCTTTCATTTCTAACATTTTTATAATTTTGGTACAATAAAAACAAGTTTATGTTAGTTTTTAAAAGTTTCTGAATTTTATTTTTAAAACTTAAAAATAACTGATGTCTTGGTGATGTGTTTTCATTTAAATGATTCGGAAAATCCAAAGACATAATAAATTTAAACCACTAAATTAAGAACACGAAAACAGCATTTTTAGCAACTTTTAGTCTTTTCTAGCAAAGCAGTAAGTGCTCCTGCTCACGTCATGTCTTACCCTATATTGAAATGAAACTGGACTTAATTCCCGGAAACTTTCATCTCCTTCATATATAGAACGTAATGCTTCCAGTTCCATCTGAAAGAAATGAATCAAATGAGTGTTGTTTAGTCATATGAATGGATTAGAAATACAGGGTCATTAGTTTCTGATTCAAGCTCACTCAACTACTTAAAACTTCATTAACTAAAATGGACTTAGGTGTTCACAATACACATGGACATACCAACATATCATATATATTATTTATATTTGTAATCCTCCCCACAGAATGATACAAAACTTGAAAAAACACTTAAGGACAATAAGAAGACCTTTGAAAAAAATAATAGAAAAAGTTTGACAAGGATCTATCCAAGATGAGAAAAAGGACTGCAAAAGAAAATGTAACTTGTAATTCTTGTCTGGAAATATTTCTTAGAACATAGTAAGCTTACAAATGAGACTCAATTGCTGTTGTGATTACTGATGAATACCTGATAATAGAAGCCAAGAAAGACTGCGCTTAGGGACATATTTTAGTTTTCAAAAAAAATGCATGCCATGAATTCTACAAAGATGGGTGGATCTGACTCTTATGGATAAAATTTTAGAATAGTTTATTAAAAACCTGGGAGAGAAAGAAGTAGTTTCTAAGACCTAGCGAGAATATGAAAAACAAGGTATATGTAAACAATCCTTCTTAGAGAGGATAATTTGATTGGTACATTGCATAATAAACTGTCTACCTGGATTTCAGCAAGGTTTCTCAGGTCTCTTTTGCTACTTTTACAGAAAAAAAATATTGAATATTTTTTTCTGGATTCAAGAATAACAGACTGGACTGGAACAAACAAACTTAAAAAAGTTGAAGGCAGGCTTGCCAAATTTGTGGATGACAATTTGATAGAATAGTGAATCATACTGACGGCAAAACAAGAATTCAAAGGCCTTGAAAAACAATCTAACAAGATGAAAACTTTACTGGCTAAGTAGAGGAAACTGTCCTTAGATACCTAAACATGTAAGTAGGGTGAAAAACAAACTGCTTTGCATAAAGCACTAAAGGGTTTTAGTTGATAGTAGATCTAACTGTAGAGAATTGTGATGCCACAATTTTAAAACAGGACATAAACTTATATGTCCTGTTTTATGAATTCAGAAGAACTAAAATGAATGGACATGGAAAAAAGCTAAAAGGAACTATTTAGTATGAGAAGGTCTGAAAAATTGGGCAGGAAATCTGTCTTCAAAGATCTGAAAAAGTCATGTAGAAAAAGAATGGAATTTTCTTGTTAAAATGGAGATCCCTGGGTCCCACCATAGGAATTCTGATACAGTTTATCTGAGGTAGAGTGCAGGCATCGGTTTTTCGAGCAACCACCCAAATAGTTCTAAGGTAGTCGTCCACGGGCCAAACTTTGAGAAACAATACACTACATGCTCCCTGCTTCACAGTAAAAACTGTTCATGTCTTGGCTTAGAAACTCACCTGGCAAGACTATTTTAGAAGGGACCCAGATATCAACTAGCTTATGGGACTTTGGGTTCTTCAAACGTTACCTCCAATACAGAAATTCTATTACATCTATGATGTAAAAGTGCTAACTTTCAAGCAATAGATTCTAAATGAACAGTGAACTACTACTAATCTTGGAGACTCAGATTCTAGTCCTGATTCTATCACTGTGCAGTCGTAGGGCAATCGCTTTACCTTTGTAGACGTTCCTCTTCATCGGTAGACATTAAAAAAATTAGGTTCACCTAGAGATGACACGTAGCATCCCCTGCAACCTTGGTATATGTATGCTCAAAATAGACTTGGTATTCACTGGACACTGTCGGATGGGTAAATAATTCCACCAAACAATATGATCTGAAACTGGGGACGCTAGTCTCATTATTTTCCTCCACGAGAAATTTAACTAACTTAACTCTCTCCCTACAAACCAAGAGACTACAAAATTGAAAAGTAATCACATTTTAATCAGCATAACTCAGTTCACAAGCGCTAAACACACGGCATTTAAGTGCAGCCAAGTGCACCGGGTCGCGGGGCCAAGGACACTCTTTCTTGAAATTAAGGAGAGCCGGGGCGACCTAGGGGTCTACTAAACTAAAAACTGCAGGAGGAGGGGGAAGCACAAGCGGACCCATGCCTGGCCACTGCTCGCAGGGAACCGGTCAATTTGGGGAATCCCAGCCAGGCTCTGTCCTCTGTAGGGGCTAAGGCACGTGCAGGGCTGCCCGTCAGGGTGCGGGGTCTCACCGGTGCATCGGGAGGGCCAGTCGCTCTCCCTGGGGGCTAGGGCACCGCGCCTGCGCGGGGCAAGCAGCTTCCTGCCCTGGGGACTCACCTCCTGGTCTTCGTTGGCACTCATCGCGCCAGTCGCTGGGGGCTTCCCGTGCGGATGGCGTTCGTGACTACTAAGAGAAAGCGGGAGCAGTGGCTCTGAGGCCAGGGAGTCCCCGTTCTGCACCTTTGGCTGCGGGAGACACACCCTTCACAGCGTAGACGAGAGTCACGCGTACCCCCGGCCCTACAGCAGCACAAAGCTGCAGGCTGGGGGCTGAAGGCGCGGAGCTAGGGGCCGCAGCAGGCGGGGCGCGGGTGAGTGCGGGAAGAGACAGCACGGCTGTTACGGCAGAGGCTCCGCCTCCTCTTTCTTCTAGCGTCTCCTATTGGCTACTTATCTCTCCGCTCCCAGCTCCTGCTCCTTTAGGAAACGGAGCGTCTTCCTTACGTTTTGCGGAGCAGCGTAGAGTTCCGGGACAGCGATTGGTGCAGAGCACTGTCACTCAGGCTCAGAAAGTGCTTCCTGTGCCTACGCCGGTGGGCATTGGGAAGTTTCGCTTGCTGGAACCTGTTCTGAGGTGGTGGTGGCAGGGACTGGCCCCGGCGACTGTGACCACTCCAGCTGCTTCCCCTTGCCCTCCCCTGACTAGGAGCGGCCGGCCACTGCTGCAGCGGGCCTGGTGCGTGCGGCTTGGGTGAGTCTGGGCTTGGAGACCTGTGGGGCCAGGCGAGACCGCCAAGGGAGAAATCTAGCTCTTAACAATGCTGATTTTGGAGGGGCCTCCGTTTTCCTACAGCGTCAACGGGTGCAGTCCTGGCATTTCTCTTTTAGCTCCTAAACAAAAGACGCACCTATTTTTGTAGGGCTTCCACGTTTAAGGGAGAGAGGGTGAAGAAAGGAGAGGTAGAGTCTGCTTTTTGGGCTGCAGCATTGTTTATCCGCCTTTCCTCATTGGACCTACCAGGACAGAATTCTGCGACCCTGGGAGGGTACCTTTTCTTAAATCGATTGTTGCTTCACATCCTCAACATCAACTTTTCCCCAAAACTGTTGTTCCTATTACGATTGTTTTGTAGTTGAACTTCTTTGAATCTTTACTTGCCTTGTGCCCTACACCTTTGTCTCCGTTAATCAAAAAATAGCGACCACATAATTGATCTTCCACTTCGATGAGGTCACCTTTCTTTTCAGTATATTATCCTTTCCAAGGGTCTTCCTTATTATGTTACATGCCAGCTTCCAGATTACTTCCCTTGCACTACATAATCTCCCATCCAGAGTGTTCATTTACTACTTCTGCACCTCCTTCCGTGTCATAATTTGATTAGTTGGTTCATTAGTTTCTTTCAGGAGAAGTTTCTCCTATAGGCTGTCATGGAGATCTACACAGTCTTTGTACCTGTCTTTTGCAATTCCTATTCCTTTGCCTCAGAATAAACATGACCATTTCAAGTGCCAAAGCTTTTAAGGTAGAGTGTGGCAAGAATTTCTCATACAATTTTTATAAGGTAATTTTTGGGGACAGTTAAAATAATTTAGAGCTGCAGTGTCCAGTATGGTAGCCAGTAGCCATATGTGGCTGTAGAGCATTTGAAATAGGCTAGACTGATTTGAGATGTGCTGCGAGTGTACAATACACACCAAAGTTTGAAAATTTAGTACACAAAAAGTAAAATATCTTGTTAATAACTTTTATATTAACGTTGAAATTACAATATTTGGAGTTTATTAAGTAGAATTATTATTAAGTAGAATATTATTAAAATGAACTCTACCTCTTTTTATGTAGTGTGACTGCTAGAAAATGCGTGTAGGCTACAAAAGGATATGCCTACACATCACTTCATTTGTGTGGATTCAGCATAGCGCTTGGTACATGGCAAATTCAAGTTTAGCTTTTTAGAACTTTTGGGATTATTTTCAAATATTTTCATTTGTAATTGGTTGAATTAGGATGTGAAACTCACACATATATGGAGGGCCGACTCTTTATATAATTAGTACATTATTTTTTAAATATTCCAGGAATTCAGAAATTAAATGTCAGCAGTTACAGAGAAATTAGAGTATTGTACTTTGTCGTATATCTAAATCAAAAAAATTTTTTTTTTTTTTTTATAGCTGAAGTAGGTCATGGAACGTATTTTAATTTGATCACTTTCCTACTTTCCTGGTCTGCTCATCACAGATGTGTGCATTTTGAGACATTCCTGAAAATACTGATTTGTCTTAAAGTTGATCTTTGTAATATGAAAGATTTTAAAAAAATACAATACCAATTGTAATTAAATTTTAATATGTCAATTTAAGAATTAAGGTTTTTCCTTTTTGATTTCTCGTATTCGACAATTTGCAGACACTTCAAAGTCTTTTGCCATTTTGTAATTTTTTTAATGGTGGAGTTTTGTATATTAGATATGGAGATGGGCTTTTTAAATTAGTTATGAATATGTTCATATTTGTATTTCAGATTTTTCTTAACTCTTTGAACATGAGCCCCACACAGTGGGACTTCCCTGTGGAATTATGTTGTCGGCCTATGGCTTTTGTTACTCTTACTGGCCTGGATGTAATTTATAATGCTGTCCATCGAGCTGTCTGGGATGCATTCTGTGCCAATCGGAGGGCTGATCGGGTACCAATTTCCTTCAAGGTGCTCCCAGGCGACCACGAGTATCCCAAATGTAGACCCAAGGTAATGACATTATGATTGCATGGGGGCTTTCCTTTTCTTTCTCTCTATGTGTGTTTATATCTTTTTTGTTCCTATTATTTGTACAGGAAGACCCCTGAGTTTATCAAGGTGATGGTTACAGTGATGCATAAAGAAAACCTAGGGGTTTTTCATATATTTAATACATTGTAGGTATGTTTAATATATTGTAGGTATGTTTAATAATAGTATTTTTTTCAACCCCAGAGGAATAATAATTAGTAGGCCTTTTAGCCTATGAGCATAGGTTTTCCTTTTTTCATTTGTTTAAAAAAAACCCAAGTTCCCATAAAGGCCTCTGTAAAGGGAAGGTCTCAGTTCCCCATTCATCATTATCAATATCATTATAGAATCCATGGTCTTTATACTTCGGTTCAATTTCACACACATTTTTTGAGCACTTGCTTTGTGTTAGATTCTATAGTTCTGTAGTACCTGGAACTGTGTAGTAGGCTGGTGTTAGGAATTTAAATAGGACTTATTCTCTGTCCTTGGGGAATTCTGGATAAACTAAAACAATTTATTCAGTGTGGAATGAGGAAAGATATTAAGTTCAAAACTGACTTTTAGGGTGAGATTCATAGTAGAAACTCTGATTTACCTAGAAAAGATTTATAATTATGGTAATATTAATAATAGCAGCTAATACATATAGTGCTTGCTATGTCAATTTACTTTTTAAAGAAAGTTATATATGTTTATTGATTTGTTATAATTTTATGAGTTTGGTCCAGAAGTCAATTAACAAGGTACATTGATCAAAATAACCCCCCTCCTTTCATTTTTGCTGTAGTGTTTCTGACAGATGGGCCTCTGGACTAAGTATATGATCATCACCTGGGGTATTTATTAAAAATGTAAATGCCAGGCTTCCTCAGTTAAACTCTGGGAGGATAGGACCTATGGATTTGGTTACCAGATAATTCTTTTGCTTATGTGTTTGAGAAGCACACACTGGAGATAGTTTCCTATACCCAGCCATAGAAACTGAGAGCTCTCTCTGAAACTGTGCAAATAATAGAATCCCTGGCCCTTGCACATTTTTTTTTTAATGTGATATTCGTGTCAAGGAAGGCTGGTGGCCCAGTATAACTCACCTTCTTTTCTCTTCAATTTTCTGGTTTGGGCGCTTTTCTTTTTCCTTTTCTTAATTCTTTCCTTACTGTTCTTGTCATTCGTCATCTGAAGTAGACATTAGACCAACACGAGCTGTTGTAGTCTGAGTCAGTGCAGGTGCTTTGGAAGTAATTTGAAATTTCATCAGAATTCTCCAGTGCTAATACATTAACCACATTCCCTCCCCATGACCTGGCACTTAGTGCTGACCCCGAGTGACTGCTGTTATGCTTCTGTTTTAAGAATTATCCTTCATCCTCAAGTAAGGTGAAATGCCATCTTGGCGATATGTCTTGAACAATTGAAGCCATGTTTGGGTTTAGATAACAGTTTATTTACAAGAACAGAGAATGGTAAGGAATATAAGTAGAATTTATCTGGAAAAGGACTGTTTGCTTCCAGGGTATTTGAGAGCCTTGACATCATTAGAAATACTTGGCTTTGGTCATTCTTTAAATAGAAATTGTTGCCACTCTAGGGTTGAGATTCTATCTCTAGTACTTGCTAGCTTTTATTCGATCTCTGTAAGCCAGTATTTCCTCGTCTTAAAAATGTCTCATTTATATAATGAATGAGATACGTGCACATAAAATGCCTGCATTCAAGAACAGGTGGTTTTTGCTGCTGCTATTATCGAGTAACTCTTTTTAACTTTTGCCAATATCTGCAGAGAACTTCATATGAATGGTACATTCCGAAAGGGATCTTAAAGACTGGCTGGATGAATAAACACCTGAATCTGGTGCCAGCCTTGGTGGTTGTGTTCTATGAACTGGACTGGGATGAGCCTCAGTGGAAGGAAAAGCAGTCAGAATGCGCTACCAGAGTGGAAATAGTCAGGTTTGCTCTTCTCCGTTTATCAGGTTGACCAAGTAAGGTTGTACATGTCTGTCGTTCACTGACGTTTATTGAAGGCAACTGAGTGCTATTTAGACTGCACTTGTCACTTTGGGGATTGCTGCCCTCCAGTGAAACTTCTTCAGTTCTAAGAAGTAGCAATAATATTAACTTAATATAATTATAAACAGTATGAAAAAATTAGAAGACCAATTGGTCTGAATTTCCAAATGCTTTTTCTTCCATTTATAATATGTTTTTTGAATATACAGTAATTTGTTCTTTAGTTTCATATAACATTTTTGCATTATCACCATTTCAGTTTAAAAATAATTATTTTGGATGACTACTCTGTAATATATTACTGTAAAGAAATAAATTGTATTATAACTTTTACATAAAAGTATATACTAAACTTGCTTTTAAAACAGATTTTTGTAAGGATTAAAAGCTTGATGTGAGATCATACTTTTAAAATTTATATCATTGTGGCATGTATGTTTCTTTGTATGCAGGAAAAGATTTCCTTTAATCTTGTGTGTTTTATTTGAGTTGAGATTTATCTTTCTTTGAATTACCAAGCTTGTATTTTGTATAGTCTTGAATACATTTAAAAAATCAATTATTTAATTTTATTATTTTTCCAATGCAGGCAAAGTTTACAAGGGAGAAACACAAAAGTTGCAGTGGTTCTGATTCAGAAGAAAACCCCTTTGCCCCCAGGTATCAAAAAGTTAATAACTAATTAATTGCTTTAGACCTCTAATTTTTATTATCAGGAGGTATAATTTTTAATGTTGAAATCTTTTATGCAGTCAGTTGTGGGAAAGATGGTGTGCTAACTTTAAAAAGTACTAAAAATGCATGAATGCATGTTTATTATAAAGAATTAAAAATATTAAAGAATGCGAATCTTAAGTCCTACTCCCTCATTTTCACTTATCTCCCCATGTAAGCATATATCAATTGACAAAACAGTCATTTTTTTAAAGTTTATTTACTTATCTAAGATCTATTTGAAATTATATCCCTTATGTAATATGTTATTATTAATTTTCAATAAGGCCAAGAAAAATCCTGTAGGATTTCTCGTTTCCTATAAGAAAATGTATTAGTTTCAAATGCTTATTTCTTCTATCTTCTCAGACATTGAAAGGCCAAAATATTTTTTATTTCTTTGTTGAGACTTGCAGCATCCTAAATAGTTTCAGAAACCACTTTCATGAGTTACTGCTTCCATTTTTAGTTATGGTTTTTGAAATAGATGTGGCATATCTGTTGGCATTACTTGGCCTGTCTATCTTGGCTCTATAGAAAATTCCACAGTGTTTTTCTAACAGATACGTACTATGTAACTTTAAAGAACCCCACAGAGCTCTCAAGGACTCCAGGAGTCCTACTGGCATGGTGAAAGTGGTTTGGGTTTTTATTCTTAATGATATTGTTCAGATTTAGGGAAACGTTCATTTAGAAAAATACATTAATTATTTTCTCTATCCTTATGGGGCTTGTCAACAGGAGAAGATGTCATTGCTTCTGAAAGGGCTGCAGCTTTATGTAATGCATGTGAACTCTCAGGAAAGTCTTTGTTCGTATTGCCCCACACTGACCACCTCGTAGGTTACATTATAAGGTAAAGATCTCTAAAATTCTTTTCTTTAGATTATTAAGTATTAAGAAATTGGTAGTTTAGATCCATTTATTAAAAAAAAAACAAACACGTTCGTGGGTAAAAATTCAAATGGTACAGAGATTATAAAAGAAAAATAAAAGTCCCCTTTGTCAACTTTTTAACTTTCTCCAATTCCTTGAGGTAACCACTATCAACAACTTTGTTTCCTTCCTAAAAATGTCTTTTTACATAAAAATAAATGGAATCATACAACACATACCGAACTGTGTCATTACCTCATTGACAGCATATGTACATCTAGGTTAATTTCATTTTTAAATAATTTACATTTTTTTAATGTACTTCTCGGTAACTACCGTATGTCCTTTTATGACTTATTTGTTCTTTTATATGACAGTATTTCCATTTCTGGCCTATGTTTTGCTTCATTTTCAATATGATGATGTATATATTTAATCTTTAAGAAGGGTCTGAGCCCCACCATATCTTAAATATCTTCATAAAGCTTGTGTATAAACTGGGCATATTACTTGGGGTTACAACATCTCACAAATTATGTGACCATTATCCATTTTTTTCTAGCATTTAGTGTTGCAGAAGAGATGGTTTATAGAATTATGTTTCTGACTGTTACCTATTTAGATATGAGTATTTTCATTGATTTTAACTATAAAATGCTTTTCTCTTTCATTCTGTACAAGTGTCCTTAAACTCAAGAACAGTTTAGTTTATCTTTGATTATTGCTTCTCTTGTATTTGTTCCTATCTCTCAGAAGCAAACTTCTGAAAGTGATCTATGGGGAAGTTATATGGTATTCTCATTGATATGTAAATGACATGGAAAGAGAAGTGTAAATTCAGAAGAAAAGAACACGAAAAGGCAACAGAGTCAAATGAAAAGATAAAGTACAAGAAAACTTAAATGCAGTTGGCAAAATAAATCTCCACACTGGAAGCAATACAGAGTCAAATCTATATTATAGAAAATCAAATTGATAGTCAAATTGAGATGACTGCCCAGAATACAGAGGAAAAGGATAATGAATTAGTTTTTAAATGTGAGCTTATAACCCACAGGGAGCACAGAGAAGAGAGGGGCAATATCTAGATAGCTGGTAGCATGTGCAGACTGCCTGTTCTATTGCCCTCATCCCAGCCTTCCAACTGGCCTCAGATTACTTCCCTGGGCCTTTACAATTCCTCCTTGTCCTTTGTGCTTCAGTAGTTCCCTGTTCACAATGTTGTTTCTTGTCAGTGTGCTTTCACACCAGCCACCCCTTATTAGGCGCTCTCTTAACTCAGCTTTTAAGGCTTAGTTCTCATGCAGCCTCTAGAAAGTCATTGTCCTCTATCCTATATCTCAACCTAGTAATTCTTGGGTGATTTTGCCCTCCAGGGCACATTTGGGAATACCTGGAGACATTTATGATTGCCACTACAGAGGGTATCCTATACTGGCATTTAGTAAGTAGAAGCCAGGGTTACTGCTATACACCTTACAGTGCAGGAGCAGCCCTGCACAACGAAGTTACCTGGTCCAAACATTGACAGTGATGAGGTTGAGAGCCCCACCTTAATGCTCAGTGATCCCATCTCCTCAGATTTCAAATTTAGTATTGTTATGGAAACAAGAAACAGGATGTGGCTTCTGGCCTTAACCTCTGTGGTCTAGGAATAATGGAACATTTAAATAGGAGTGCAGTGTCAAAATGACTGATGTAAAAAGCAAGTGTTCTGGATCCAAGACCTCCGAAATATGGATGTGAGCACAGGGGTGCATGAGGCAGTTCATTAGAGAGGACGGAAGACATTATTAGACCCTTTCTTCATCTTCATATTTTCTCAAGATATTTGCTGAATATCTATCTTCATACTCTGATCTGGGAGGAATTAACAGTTACTGGTGGCCCCCTCACTCATTGTGTGCTTTCAGAACATTTTGATGTATTTAGTACACATGATACAAGCTGTCCATGATTTGATTAATTTCGTTTAAAGTCTTGAAGTGATAGAATGTTTATAAAACTTGTGTAATGTATTGAGTGGGAGAAACTTTTCTATTTCTGAGGTTCACTGATGATTTCAATGCAAAATACTTAGAATTGTCACACTTAAGAGTTAAGCATTTTTCTTTTATGAAAAGGTAAGTGTTCTAAATTCTCAGACTTTTCCTCTTAGGAAAACAGGCTGTCAGTGTCATGCTAAGCAGCAGATTTTTTAAAAATTGTACTTTGCCTTTCAAAACAAAGATGACATTTTAATAAGTCAGAGGAAAGTTGTGCTGTAGAGAAAGTGTGTCTCAGCATTATTTTCTTTTTTGAGACCAGTTTAAATGTGTGGTATATATAGTTATTTGCTATCATCATCAATTATACTCTTAAAATTATTGGAAACAACCTTCTGACTAAAATTATTTCAAACAAAGTTTAAATGGGTCTGAACTTGTTAGAATTATAAAACAACATATACACATATGCAGATTCATTTGATTAGATTTTGGGCCTCTGGTCTGTTTGCTTTTTTATAAGAATTGGGACTGCTGTATACATTTTGATGGGTGGGACAGTATCGAAGATATGGGTGACTCTCCCTTCTCCCTTTATTGAAAAAGCTGTAGGGAAAAGAAGGATGTAATGAGTGTGACACTCTTGCTGCTATTGCTTCTGTTGGTCTTACTCCCTTTGTTTTCAGTCTTAAGCTCAGGTTCTATCTTCAATTGTAACTTCCTTTTAAGTACACAGTAGTTTTCTTTGCCTCCTAGAGGTAATGAATATTTTTCCCTATTAAATAGTTGGCAAAATTCAGGAAAGCTTCTTTTAGACTTAAATTTGCATCTGTAGCTTAGAAGCTTGAATGTTCTTGACCAGAAAACCAGTAACTATTTCTCAGTGTTAGTCGTGTCTTTTCAAAGTTAATCTATAGAGACTTATATGTTTGCATACTTTAAAAAGTGTGCCTAATTAATGTGCTAGTGTAGTGGTAGCAGAAAGGGGACTCCAGATTAACCTTGTATGAATTTTGCAGAGTGAATACCACATACCCTCTGATAAATCACTACAGTAGGAAGCTGCTTATTATCAAAATTTTAATGTGAATTATCTGGTAGGAGAAATTCTATTTGGAGACAGGTCAAATAATAAATTTAAAGTGTAGATGTCTGTGTTTTATATGTGTGTGAATAAATACATGTATGTGTGTCTGTGTGTGTGTCTTACATGGTTCGAAACAAGATTAGGTTCCTCCCTTCATGGAGGGACTAATCTACAAAGAGACTGAAAACATCCATGATAAATACCACAGAGCACTGCAAGTGTAAAACCTGTGGTACAGTTTGTAAGTCCTGTAGGATTTCAGAGAACAAATGGATAGATGTGGCCTGGGAAGGCTTTAAAGAGAGGAAGGACTGCAGCTGTACAGCGGAGGTTTAGATGTGGGGGAAGGAAGTAGTGGTTATTTGAGGACAGAGGAACATCATGAAAGAGCATGGGTATTTAAAATTCAGTGAGTTTAAATCACTAAATGAGAAGACAGTTCGTTGGATTTTACGCTGTAGATTTCAAAGTCAAACTCAAAGTCTGTTTCCTCCCCAAAAGCATTCTTAATTGTTTGATGTTACCTTAACAGTATGATGTTGGAAACCTGCTAAAAGAATTGGTTTTCTCACTAACCTCCTCATATATTGACAAGATCTGTCATTTATTTGTTTATGTTTTAAATTGGTCGTTCTCAAAAAAAACAAAACCCTAAAATAGCATCGAAGTGTATGAATTAGGGAAAGTCTTATACTTATTGTATATTCAGGAATGTTTCTATAACTATTTAATGTTATATTTAAAGGGAGAGAATGATTTGATTTTGTATAACTAAGTTTAGAGGAAATAATAGGATTTATCAGGCTTACGACTTGCTATTAATTCTCTGTATAGCTGTTTAGAGATGTTTTATCTCTGCGTACACATCCAACTTGAAAACTGAAACCAAGCTTATCTTTCATCTTTACTGACATAATCTAGATTAATAATACAGATTTCTCTGTTGAGAAGAATTTTTCTTTAATCATTCAGAATAACCTATAGACATATTTTTAGCTACCATAAGATTAGACATTCTAGTCAGTGTCTTATTGTTACTCATTTATAAAACTTTAAAGTTCAGCTTAGGTTATCAAAAGTCTTTCAAACATTCAAAGTTAAAATCTAACAAATTATTTTCATATTTTAAAAAATTTAAAACCGTAGCTTCAAAAATAAAAAATCTTAACCCAGAAAGTCCAATTTAAAATATATCTAATTAAAAAATTTTTGACTTATCCATTTTTTTACATACTTTCTTAGATGTTTTTAAACCCTTTGAATACAACTTCAAAATTCTGTTTTATTCTGAGGAGAAACCTTGAACTTCCACCTTTATCTGACTGTGACGTTAGCTTTCTTTCATGGCCTAGGCAGATATTTTTGAAAAATAATACTTCACGTCACAGAGGAGCTTTGAGTTGTTTATCCGTCTCTGGCCAGATTTTCTTTGTTTCTATGTAATCTCAAAGTTATGGAATGAAGCGAGATTTAAATCATACAAATGTTCTTTCACCTTATTTGCCGATTCTCATTTTTGGTCTTTTTCCCATTAGTTTTCTTATCCTTTAAACCTTAAATATTAAAATCATAAATAGTCAAATCTAATTGAATATTGGATATTTGTTTCCTTTAGACTTCTTATTATAAAATGATAAAGAGAGAAGTAATCTTAGAGATGAACTCATTTTTACAAACTACAAAAAGTTATCTTTACCAGTTACTTTTTGGATTGTAAATAATTTTAAATGGTCTTTAAGGAGTCTTAGTTTTAGACTTTTTAAATCTAGAAATGCAGGTTATAATTTGCTTCACTTTTTATCTTAATCATGAGAAAAACTCAGAATTTTACTTTCATTTCTTACAGATATGATTCTTGAAAACAGTTTGGTTTAAAGTAACTTTAGTATTTTAATGTTTTTTTTAAAAACAGATTAGAAAATGCCTTTTATGAACATGCACAAACTTATTACTATAATGAGATCAGACGAGTGAAATCTCATAAAGAATTTTTGAATAAAACAACACACCAGGTATGTGTTTTTTTCCTAAAGAAGGAAATTATGGGCGCATTCTAGAGCAAATTAATCATCTCTGATTATTTTTGGTGATATATTAAGTATCTTTAATACTTTGATTTTTTAAAATGGCTTCAGTACTTTTAAAATTTTTTTAAAGCATTTAAAAATGTATTACTTTTTGTACCTTTTGCCCTTAAAGTTCTTAAAGATAACTTTTATAGTTTTCTTAGCTGTACTTATTTATTGGAATAGTAATTCTTGAGCTTTAATTTTGAATATTTTCTTTCATGTTATGTCTCTTCATAAACACTATACTTTTTACATTAAGAGAATATGTGTAAGAATGATTTTTTTTCTGTTGTTTTTCAGCTTTTATTTGTTAGACATCAGTTCAAAATAGCTTTCTTCAGTGAGTTGAAGCAAGATACACAAAATGCTCTGAAGTAAGTTTTAATAGTTGTCAAACTAAATTTTTCTTACCTTTATGTCAACCATATATTATTGGCAATTTCTGAATCTCTACCAAACTTTAATTTTAAAATGTTTATGTTGGTTTAGATTCAGGTATGTAGTATTTGGTTGTCTAGAGATGAATAGAATATGATATTTTGGGATTTAAAAAAAATTCCATTTTCAGAAGTAAATTTCATGGTGTTATAAGGCTTGCTGCTCTACTTTAATTAAATTTCATGATCTAAAGGCATGTAATATTAAAAATTTTGCTATTGACTATTATTTGTATATTCAGTAAAATTCTTGTGTTGACTAGTTTATGAAATTAAATATATATTACACATTATCTAAATCAGACTATGAATTTGTTAAGGTATATAGTATATTTATTTTATTCAACCGATTTTATTTTATTTTATTTTTTTGGTCTTTATTGAAATAAAATAGACAATTAGTTGCTTGTATTTACATTGTATAATTTGGTGAGTTTTTTTCCCCTTACAGTTGGCATACAATAATATACCAGTTTCAGTTGTATAGCATATTGATCAGAGGTACTAAATCTAGTACCCCTCATCCGCCTTACATATTTATTACAACATTATTGACCATCTTCCCCATGCTACACTGTACATCTCCATGTCTATTCTGCAGCTATCCATTTGTACCTTTTAATCCCTTTGCCTTTTTTTTTGCCGTCCCCCAACCCCTCTCCCATCTAGTAGCCTTCTAAATATTCTCTGTATCTATGAGTTTATTTCCGCTTTTGTTGTTGTTGTTGATTTTGTTCTTTAGATTCCACATGTACACAAAATCATGCGATATTTGTCTTTCTCTATCCGATTCATTTCATTCACCGCAATGTCTTCTAGGTCCATCAAGGCAATGTCTTTTTCCATCCCCCTTCCTTTTAGTCTGTGTGTCTTTTAATCTGAAGTGAGTCTCATACAGGCAGCATATGTAGAGATCTTGTTTTCTTATCTATTCAGCCACTCTATCTTTTGGTTGGAGTTCTTTTTTCCATTTGAGGTACTTGTAGATAGGAATGTAGTTATTACCATTCTTTACTCCTGTTTTCAATACATGTTTCTTCTTAAAAAAGTCTCTCTAACATTTCCTGTAATACTGGCTTGGTGATGATAAATTCTTTTAGCTTATTTTTGTCTGGGAAGCTCTTTATCTGTTCTTCAACTCTAAACAATAGCTTTGCTGGATAAAGTATTGTTGGTTGTAGATGCTGGGTCTTCATCATGTCGAATATTTTGTGCCAAGCCCTTCTGTCCTGCATAGTTTCTTTTGAGAAATCAGCTGCCAGTCTTATGGGTGCTCCCTTGTAGGTAAATATCTGCTTTTCTCTTTCTACTTTTAAGATTCTCTCTTTGCATTTAACCTTTGGAATTTTAATTATGTTTCTTGGTGTGAGCCTCTTTGGGTTCCTGGTTTTGGGGATTCTCTGAGCTTTCTGTATGTCTATTTCCTTTACTAGCTTAGGGAAGTTTTCTATCATTATTTCTTTAAATATATATTCAACATCTTGTTCTCCTTCTTCAGATACCCCCATGACGTGGAGATTTTTACCTTTAATAGTGTCCCATAGGCTCCTTAAATCATTATTGTCTTGGCTGCTTCTTTCTTGCCATTTTGATTGTCTTTGGCTTTTCCATCCTTTATATAGGTCATTTGATCTTCTTTTTTATTCACTTTGTTTATTCCTTTATTCATTTAATATACTTTCATTTCAGATAATGTGTTCTTCATTTCAGACTGGTTCTCTTTTGTAATTTCCATTTTTATGTTTTTTATCTCTTTGTTGAAATTCTGACTGAATTCATCTACACTTCCCATAAGTTTATTGAGCATCTTTGTAACCAGTGTTTTGAACTCTGCATCTGTTAGATTACTTGACTCCATTATTCCTGGATGTCTGTTCTGTTCTCTCTTATGGTTTCTGCTTCTTTGTTTTCCCATTTTGGCTATCTTTCCATGTCTATTTCTATGTGCTAAGCAAAGCTCCTAAATCTCTCGATCTTATTAGTGTAGATTTGTGTAGTAGGTTTCCAGTGACACAGTCCTGAGAGGGGTTCAGCTGCAGGCCAGATTTAGCCCAAGCCTGTGCCCCTCCGGAGCCCTGTTAAGATTCAGTAAGGATACCACAGATGCTGTGCTTATAGTTGCCTCAAAAGGCCACACCAGAAACCGAGGCCAGCTGCCTCCAGTGTGAGTCTAGGCGCTGCTCAAGAAGGAGCACCTGACTCGTTGATGATACACTTAGATGTGGGTTGGGTGGGGCTGTGAGTTGGGGGAGGCAGGGTTTCAGGGAATCCTTTGGGCAGAGCAACCTCTGTTATCCAGTTTGATGAGGTCTGGGCTATGGCAGTGCTGAGTCTGTGCACTGGGAGTGGGAAGGGCTCAACATGAACAATGGATACTTCTGGCACTTCTGTATAGAGTGAACAGTTTTCTTTGCAGAAGACTGTTGAGATTTCCTCATTACCTACCACATTCAGGGAAGGCCTCCTCCTACCAGGCTCTCCTTTCTCACACATGTTCTCCTTCAGCACCAGCGAGTGGTCCTAAGGACAGTTCCCCTCTCCAGCCTGTGCCGGAGGCCAGAGATGCTTGGGTTTAAAAGCTGTTGATGTGTGCTGTCTTGATAGCACCTTTTGGCTCGTGTTTCTATTTGTTTGAGCTCATGACGATGCTTTTAAGAAATGCTTATCTTTTTAACAGAATGCTAATTTTTAAATTTAATTCTGGACAACTGTTCACTTTATTTTGTTTTTCAACTTATTGTCCGTTATTGACAGATGTTAATGACAGCACAGTGTGCACCTGATGGTACTATTTTTAGTGAAAAGTCATAGAATCCTCTCACACATTATTAATCAACATACTATTTTTCAGGAAATCAGAGATTAATACATATATGTTATTGAGCTTTTGAGTGCTAAGAAATGTTGAGTTAATATTATCTCTTATTTCTAATAATATTGTTTTTAGGAATCTTTTCTTAATATTTATAATTAACCACCTTTCCATGTTTATATTAGGAATTATAGGACCGCCTATAATCTTGTACATGAATTGAGAGCCCATGAAACTAATATTCTGGAAATTAAGACTATGGCAGGATTTATAAACTACAAGGTAATAGTTCTACATTCAAATAAAAATTTATTTTTAAGTATCAGATTATCTTTTAAAAGAAAAATTGAAGATCGAAATTAGTTACTTGCTCTGAAAAGTATTTAATTATGCTCTCTTATGTTCTTTATCTCAAAGATGCCTGATTCTTAGCAGACTGGTTGTAATGCTTGGTTTTGAGTTTATGGGTCTCATAGTTCTCACTTCTTTAGGAGGGTCTTTTGTGTGAGTGGGAGCAGGAATAAGTGAAAAGAAAGCCACCTATATCATTGAATTTTAAAAGGTGCAACATATTAGAACTATGTAAGACTTCCTTGGTTTAATGGCATAGCCATAGGAAAGACGCATGTAGTCACCTTTGAGGAAACTTTTATATGTGTTATTTATCCATTTTAGGATTGGATATGGTAGAAATAGATGCTCCCAGAAGGCAAGGGAGAGCCGTTTGTTTTGCTTTTAATCTTTCCATACTCATCGTTTAAAGATGGTTGAAACTGAAAGCAAATGGACCCTTTAATTTATTATTTCTGTAAGTGTAAATTGGTCCAGTTTTTACAGAGAATATTTTTGGAGTGACCATACAAATTTAAAATGGATATTCCCTTTTACCCAGCAATTTCATTTCACATGTGTTAAGACTTGAAAATTACATATATGAGGATATTTATTGCATATTGTAAGAGGAAAAGATTAGAAACAACCCAGCAATAAGCAACTGGTTAATATAAATTGTAACTCCAAACAATAGAATATATTATACGACTAGTAAGAATGAGGTAACTCTACATACTGATATGATATGAGGTCCAGGATATATTGTTAGGTGAGAAAAGTAAGGCACAAAGCAGCCTATTTAGTGAGATGCTATTTGTATAAAAATAATACTTTATATATAAATGCACATACACACTTGTGCATAGAATATATCACGAAACATGCTGGTTACTTTTGGAAAGGGAAATTGGATGGCTGAGGGACAGAGATAGATGTGAGGCTTAACTTTTCATGAATGCCTTTGTATCTAAAAAATAAAATTAAAACTAGTAATAAGCATATGGAAATAAATTTAAGCTTTGTTTCTTCTGTTTTTCCTTTTACCCTACATATACATATATTATTACTGCTATGAAATAGCATCCCTGATCAACAGTTTTAAGAATTTTTGTAATCCTTGTTTTATATGGAGGTTACTGTGCTCTGATTGTGCTACAGAAAATCTTTGGCTTTCTGACTGTTCTAAAACTGAAAATTAATCTGTCTTTTCTCAGTTTCCTTTTGGAGATATTTTATATTTGCCCATATTTTATGCTCTTCATTGGGTACATATATTTATTCTATACTTTTAAAAGGCTTTTCTAAGGTATAGAATAGGTTCAGTACAAATACTGAATAATTTATTTCATTTATCAAAGGGGCATAACCTTTGATTTTAGCATAACCAGTCTGATAGAGAAAATCAGTTCTATCGCAAAGAACTTCAGAGGTGGAAACTTTATAGTCTTTAAAGTTAGTCTCAAATTTTACACATTTTTAAATGAATATGGCTTTTGACTGATTTTTTTATTTTGGGGTTCATTTTACATTTTGCAGATCTGTAGGCTGTGTTTTCAGCACAACACGCCATTGGATGCAATTGCTCAGTTCAGAAAACACATCGACTTGTGTAAGAAAAAAATCGGAAGTGCAGAGTTGTCTTTTGAGCATGCTGCATGGATGTCTAAACAGTATGTTTTAAATTGTACTTTCAGAATGTTTAAAAAAAAATACTTGGGATTTGAAGGGATGGAATTAGCATGGACTTTGGTTCTAAAGTGAACTAAGATTTTTGTCAGTAAGTAGATTTTTAATGATCTAGACTTCAGCATATTTCCAGTAATAGATATTGATTCATACAGTTCCTTAATGGAAATCACTTAATTCATGGTACCATCTCTTTCATTCAACATCTATTGAGTTTCTACCATGTGTCTAGGTACTGAGAATGTAGCAGTGAACAGAACAAAATCCCTGTTGACATGAAACTTGCTGTTTGAGACTGCTGCTTAAAAATTGCTAAAACGAAATTATTCCCAGAAACAGGGATGTATTTATTTGAGTGGTAGGAACTACTAGTTTGATGGTATATTTATAAAGACTTGCTAGCACAGAAGAGCTGACTTAAATACAGAATTTATCTATAACCTACAATTAATATTTATTAGTATTTACGCAAGAAATCCCACCAATTTATAGTTCATCAATAGCAGTCTTTAAATACGATCTGCTAAGGTTATGGTTCCAGGATGAATAATTATAGAAGTAAGCCTTTTCTTTCCTTTTTCATTTTTTTTTATTTCTTGATTTTTTTTTTCTTTAAGATTCCAGGCCTTTGGAGATTTGTTTGATGAAGCTATTAAGTTAGGGTTGACAGCTATTCAAACTCAGAATCCTGGTTTCTATTACCAGCAGGCAGCCTACTATGCCCAGGAACGGAAACAGCTCGCAAAAACCCTCTGTAGCCATGAAGTAAGTTACCGACTCCCGTGTTATCTGGCATTTAGGAAATGGATTCATCTTCTCTTGAAAGAAGATAAGGGTGATTGGTGATGGTAATTTTTTCCAAGCCTTTGAGTATAATCCATTTTTCTCTTTTATATTTTCAGAAATTTATGAAAAAATAATTATGATTATTTTCAGGTTTAGCCTGATTACTCCATTTTCACCTGTAAATTAAACAGAAGTTTTTTTTTGAAGAACTGATTTGTGATTGTCAGTAAGTTAGTGATTTAAAGAAGAGAAAATTACTTTAAAATAGAAGCCACAGTCTAATCCATGTCACACTGTAAATCCAGTGTTTTTGTTTCTGTGGTCATGTCTGTAGGAGTTTGAAGGACCCTGAAGGCATGTGCTTTACTTTGATCCACCGGAGAGGACAACTTTGGACTTAGTTCTCTTCCTGGGATTTTCCTCTATGGAAAACTCTTAAGAATCTGTTTGAGGCATAATGTTAATTGCATAGTTTCTTAAGCTTGACATTTCATATTGCCTTTCTCTTCGATAATTATATTTAGATAAGTTTCCCTGTAAGTACCTTTAAAATAGGAACATGACGTGTACATACGTAAATACTTTTATATTCATATAGTTATATCACTGTATTTTCATTTTGCAGTTTTCTTCTCTGAATATAGGTGACTATTATCAAAAGTACTACTTAAAAAAATATTCCAAAAGTAGTTTGCATATCAGTACTTCAAATGGATTTTACCCCATTAAATTATGATATAACTAGACTATTTTCTACCATGTTATTTGTATGTAACATCACCGCATGTTTTATATTTTAAAAGTTTCGCATATTGTAATTTGAACTTAATATTTTAAAAGGTGATTAAAACTAGATTTTATAAGGATATGAGGAAATGGGCATTAACAAATATCCCTGGCTGGCATGTAAAAAAATATTTTTGTCAAATAATAATGTGAGAAGCCTCAAAATCATGCATGTCTTTTGACCCAGAATTTCATTTTCTGGAAGCCTAGTGCAGGTAAGAGATTCTAAAAGACAGGTACTAGGATTTATTTATAAAGTTGTTCTGACAGATTTAGTAATTATAATATAAAAAGTAAACAAGATAAGCAGCTATGAGGAGTTTGTTAAAATGTGGTATAGCAGGAAACTGAAAATAATGTTTTAGAATATTTAATGGTATGGTAAAATGTATAGAATATATATAAATGAAAAAAAGCGGGGTGAAAAATTATTCCAATTGATAATAAATGGTTGCCTAGAAAATCTGGAAGAATAATGTATACATTGTTAACAATGGTAATAGGTTTATAAGTAATTTAAACTTCTGGTCTTTTTATCTTTGGATTTTTTCTGCAGTTTTCAACATGTACTTGTATTACATTTTGGTTTCAGAAGGGAAAAGTTATAAAAAATTAAAGCAGTGTAAATTTGTAAATTCTGGTGTTAAAAGTACCCCTCCCCCACCAATACCAGGAGTTAAATGCTAGTGATAAACAAGGAAAATAGTTTTTCTTTTTAAGCTCTTTATAACATTATTTTCATTTACACAGAAGTACTTATACATATAGAATAAGCATCAAGCATTTATGATATATTTGTACTGGTTTAGTTTAACAAAGGTAAAAAATTGTAAAAAAGTTAGTTACAGTAAGTCCTCACTTAGCATTGTCAAGAGATTCTGAGACTTGAAGCTAATTGATATAGATAAGAATTAAGTTCCTACAGCATCTGATCAGTGTTATAAGGAAATGATATTGAGTGGAATGATGTTATTCGAGGACTTGCTGTACTGTGAAATCGTTTATCAGAATCAGGTTGATTTATTCAATTTAATTTTCATGAGGCAACCTAAATATTAAATGAAACATTTTTAGTTTTTGTGAAAATTTATGTTAAAATATTCACAATTTTGATATTTGAATGTGTTCAGTATTTGTATTAATGAAAACTATTCTATCAAAGACAGAGTTGATTTGTGATAAGTTACGTAAACTCTTATTTAGGATTGTGTTTTAATTTACAGGCTTCTGTAACGTATCCCAATCCTGATCCCCTAGAAACACAAACAGGCGTTCTTGACTTTTATGGACAAAGATCATGGCGACAAGGAATACTAAGTAAATAACTTTTCCCTCCTTCTGTTTCTCTCAACCTCAAAAGGCAAAGATTGCTGTCATAATTTTTCCATTGCCTGCATTAGGCATAACAAATTACGTTAAGGTAAAAATGTATGCTTTTAAAACATTTTTTGAGAGATTTTCAGTACTTTAGTTTTTAGGAGGTTTTGTTTGTATCACTACATCTCAGAATAACATAATCAAAGATGTGGGTATGATTAAAACATTTGGACATCTGTTGTCTTAAACAATACAATTAATAAGCCACCCTGATCTGTTTAAATATTTTAATTCCAGTTAACTTTAATGATTTGACATTTTAAAACAGCATTAACTTTATCATCTTAAAAATAATTTCTCTGCATCATTTTTGTGTTTTATACATAATTTAATTTGAGCAGTTTCTGTGGCAATTGAACCTAAGTGTTAAGAAAGTTTTTACTTTAATCTCCAGGAAGTTTCTTCTATGTAGAGAGTGATACGTAGAGTGGTATTCTTCAGGTGGTTGATTCTACCTGGCAAAAGAATATTGAGCTCAGTGATGATCTGTTCAGAACAGAGATCACAGAGCAGTTTCCATGCTAATGAAGCTGTCATTTAGAATCTTTAAAATTCTAGAATGGTTAAGAATTTTAAATACATTATATTAAAGTAAAGGATTCAAGGAGTGTACACACCCTGTGTTCATGTGGATTTATATTAAATGAGCTATCTAAAATGGGTTGCGTCTTATCTTATACAGGTTTTGATCTTTCTGATCCTGAAAAAGAAAAGGTGGGAATTCTTGCCATTCAGCTGAAGGAGAGAAGTGTTGTTCACTCTGTAAGTTCTTTTTTTTCCATATAAATAATTTTTACAGTATTCAAGGAAAATATGAAAGTATTTTTATTGGAATGTTTTATACTTTATCTTTTCTAACAGGAAGTAATAATAACTCTTCTGAGCAATGCTGTTGCACAATTTAAGAAGTATAAGTGTCCAAGAATGAAAAGTCATCTAAGTATGTATCCATACTAAGCTACAATTTCATGCAACTTTGAATAATATTTAATTATGTACATAAAATATTTTTTCCTTTATAGTGGTTCAGATGGGAGAGGAATATTATTATGCAAAGGATTATACCAAAGCTTTGAAGTGAGTCTTATTCACTATTTATTTTTAGAAGTATTCTGATTAATAGCAGAATTAGAGCAAAAATTTGTATTGGAGGATTTGTTATTTCCCTATGTATTTCTACTTCTATTAAACTTCATTTCTGTGATTTTCTTCAAGTACTGTCTGTTGCTACAATCGTTTTCAAGCTAATTGTGAATTAGCCAAATGTGAAAATACCTGTTAAACTATTTTAGTAAGATTTTTCTGAAGTTTATATAAAAAATGAGTAAAGCACTTCCTGAACTCTTCAAACTCTTTCTTGTGAAGCGGTTTCAGTCTGTCATATATTCTGTGTTCTAGGTTGCTGGATTATGTGATGTGCGATTATCGCAGTGAAGGATGGTGGACTCTACTCACGTCTGTATTGACTACAGCTCTGAAGTGTTCCTACCTCATGGCCCAGTTAAAAGATTATATTACTTATTCCCTAGAACTCCTTGGAAGAGGTAACTTGATGTTGTTTCAGTAAAATTCTGAATCTTTACAATTTAGCACTCTAAGCAATGTTATTCTTAACATTGGAAGAATAATTTAGTCTCATATTTGGTAGTGCTTTTACTGTGTGCAAGTCTCTTTGCGAATTGAGAGCCTCATCGTTAAGAACAAAATTCTTCTGTCTTTTAAAAATATGGCATAAAGTAATTTTTCAAGTAGAATTCAATGCAAGTATATATAAAGGGTATATAACTTTTAGAAAGTTGTGCCATCTGTCAGTTTTGTGGATTTGGGCTTAGCCATCTTAGAAGACATATTTATTTTATAATATTTTAATACCTTAAGGGGGGGTAGTGGACTTATTTGCCTGCCTTACAGTCATAATTTTTTCCTTCTTCATATTAGCTTCAACTCTGAAAGATGACCAGAAATCACGGATAGAAAAGAACCTCATAAACGTTTTAATGGTAGGTGAGAATTTCATTATATAAAATATGTCACAGGGATATGTGTACCTAGATCTGTATATCTTTCTATGTATGTATTTTTTATAACTAGCTGAATGAATGTTTAACTCTGTTGGTGCAGAATGAAAGTCCTGATCCTGAACCTGACTGTGATATCTTAGCTGTGAAAACTGCTCAGAAGCTGTGGGCGGACCGGATTTCTCTGGCCGGCAGCAATGTTTTCACAATAGGAGTACAGGATTTTGTGCCATTTGGTGGGTAGCCAACATCTATGGTATTATTTCAGGGGAATCATCCTTATTTCTACAAAATGAACAGATGCAGAAAAAGGGTTATGCTTTAACGTCTGGGCAGGTATTTTGAAATAAGTTTAACAAAATGGTTCTTTTTCCTTTAAAATTTTGTCAGTTGTATTTATATTTTAGGAGCAACTATGATTTTAAAATTAAAGATGATTTTGGAGCTAAAATTTATTTAAGTTTGGTTTGTTTTTAAAAAGTGAGCTATTTTTATGTCCGTTGAAATGCTTCATGTGCAGAAGTCAGTAAGACTGTCTAGTGTAAATGTGTCCTTTCCGCAGAGTTAATGTGGATCAGAGAATAGTGTTTGCGGGTCTAAGAGTCAGTGGTAGTATGTGACTCAGCCCTTTTTGTTATATTTCCAGTACAATGCAAGGCCAAGTTTCACGCCCCAAGTTTTCATGTTGATGTTCCTGTGCAGTTTGATATCTATCTGAAGCCTGATTGTCCACATCCCATTAGGTTTTCTAAGCTCTGCGTCAGCTTTAATAATCAGGTAATGGTATCCTTAATGTGTTTTTACCATGGGTGTACCTTTTTGTAGCTTATGTTAAATTAGAAAAAACAAGCTTGGTAAATTTCAGGTCTTAATGATTTCATAGTAACAAATTAAAAATTAATGTATTTCTAGTTCTCAACTTCTATATCAGCAATTCAAGTTTTACACTTCCCCACTCTAATTTTTGTTTTTGTTCCATGCTTATGTAATCTAAGAACTTTGTCCATTTTTTGTAATATATAACTTGAATTTCAAATAACATGTTTAGAAGAAATATAATTTTCAAAATCATTTGTTTTACAATTTAGCATTTATTAGATTTTTTGTTATAAAACTATTGTATATTTGATGTTAAAGAGAAATGAAGTGGAATAGATATAAAATGAAAAGTAAATGTATAAATGTACACTCTTCCATTTCCATTCCCCAGCGCTCATCACTATTAACTTCTTGAATAGTTTAGACATTTTCTGTGCACGCACAACTTTTTTTTCCTTCAGAATTGGGATCATACTATATTTCCCACATTTGGACATTTGCATAGTGTGATAGTCAAGTATTAGGTTACATTCTAACTTTCAGCTATAAGCTCCTTAATAGCTAGTTACCTTCTGGTCACCCAAAAAGTATATTGAGCCTTTAACCAGCAAGGATTTATTGAGAGTTATAATATTCTTAGCATCATGGTGGACCTGTAAAAGTTTAGCTTTAGTGGTGGGAGATAAAGGGATATAGAGACATTTAAAAGTAAGTCTGGATTGCTGAGTATATGTAGAGGATAAAGAATGGGGATAGGATGAATAAAGGACAGGGCCTTTTTTTCCCAAGCCGAAAGCTCTTTCTTTTATTTATTTTAGAATTAATTTTTACAGCTTTATTGAGATGTGACATATAACATTATGTATAAGTTTAAAGCGCACAACATGATGATTTGATACACATATATTACAAAATGTAATCACCACAGTAAGGTTGGTTAACACATCTATCACCACATATAATTACCTTTTGTGTGTGTGATGAGAACAATAGGATCCACTCTTGTAGCAGCTTTCAAGCATATAACACAGCGTTGTGAATTATAGTCACTATGCTGTTCTTTAGGTCCCCAGAACTTATTTGTCTTATAACTGGAAGTTTGTACCCTTTGACCAACATCTCTTTATTTCTCCCATCCTTTGGCAGCTACCATTCTACGTCTGTTTGTGTGAGTTATAGATTCTACATATAAGTGAGATCATACAGTATTAGGACAGGAGCTTTTGTATATGCTTTGTTTTCTACTTTGATTAGCTTCCTTCCTCTCTTTTCTTCACATATTTCTTCCTCATGTTTTATCCTCTAAAGCCTCACTTCCTCAGCTATACCTCCCCTGACCCACGTGACCAGTTGAACCTAGCCAGGCTTGCACAACCATTCATAGTTCTTGTTACAGCTGTGGTTTCACGTTTGTGTGATTATTTGGTAAATTACTTGTCTTCCTTACTAGAATGTAAGCTCCCTGAGGACAGATAATTATTTTGCTCACTATGAAATATTCTAAATGGAATTAGAGGGTCAATATAAGGACTGTTATTTTACTTATTATATCCTGATATTCCATTTACTTCCCTTTTTAAAAAAACAACAAACATAGACTACTACAATGCTTTAATGATTTTAAAATTAGATTATATTCTGAATATGTGTATGTATTATTTGAAATTCAAGATACAAATCATAAGAAAAAAGCAAGTTCTTAGGTTTTATAAGCATGGAATAGACATGAAAAATAGAGGGAAAGTATAAAACTTAACTATAAGAATTTTCTGTGAAGATAATTCATCTGCTGGGATAATATCTCCTGTTTCTCATATCTGTCAAGGAGGATGAGAAACAGGAGATACTCTAGTGCCACAGAAGCCAAGTAGAAAGAAAGCTCTTAAGAAAAGGAGATGATAGCATTCATTGCAACAAAGAATAGGTCTTTGTTTGTCTCTCCAGGAAAGGGATGTCTAAATGTTTTCAAAATCATCTTGTATGTAGTGAATTGTCTATCTTGTGGCAGCAAAGAGCGGATAAATGCCTCCATTAGGCATAAAAAATATGTCTTTTTATTAATAACCCTTCATAATGCTTCATTTTTAGTGGAGTTAAACTTAGCAAGCTCCAAATCATTTGGTGTTTAATGTTAACAAAACATACAACATTTCGATATTTATAAACTGTGACCCTTGCTAACCTCTTTTTCAGGAATATAACCAGTTCTGTGTAATCCAGGAAGCATCCAAAGCAAGTGAAGTTTTAGAAAATTTGACTCAGGGAAAGATGTGCTTAGTTCCTGGTAAAACAAGAAAGTTTTTATTTAAATTTGTTGCAAAAACTGAAGATGTTGGGAAGAAAATTGAGGTTAGTTATCAAATTTGTTTAAAAGATATTTTGAATAGTAAAAGTATATGTGTTTGTCAGAAAAAATTTTAAACAGTATAGAAGTTTATGAAGTAAATGAAAATCTTCCACTTGGACTTTTCAGGGGAAACCATTCTTATGGTTTGGTAGGTTTCCTTTCATTGAGAATATACTGTATATAGTATTTAGTAGTTGGCTATTTTCACTTAATAGCGTATTAGTCATCAAATCCTGTTAGTACATAAGACCAACTTCATTTTTTTAATGGCGACATAATCACTTAGGAATTTTAAACAAAAAACATATGTAAAATAGCAATTATGTAATAACGTAATTCAGTCTAAAGATTTTTGTCATTTTGATATTTAAACATTGCTGATTATGTATTTTTAAAGAAAAAATGATACACATTTTAAAAAACTCATTTAATGTAGATAATTAAAATGCTATTCAGAAATATATGATGAAAATAATACTTTTATTGAGAATAAACTCTAGAGCCAAACCATGTGGGCTTAAGTTCCAGCTTACTAGCTTGTGGCCCTGGGCAGTTCCTTGACCTCTTTGTGTCTCAGTTTATTCATCTGTAAAATGGGGATAATAATAGTAGCTACCTCTTAGTGTTTCATGAGGATTAAATCAATTAATGTAAATTGCTTGAAATAGTCATTAGTATGTAGTAAGTACTCATTAATTGCATGTTTTCCATGCTTTGAATGAGAATGGTTGGCTAATTATTCTTGGAGCATTTCTAAGATAGAAATATAAGACTCTACTACCAATATTCCTATAACAATTTTTGTGAATCCGTTGATTTGATTATTAACCAATATTCAGAGTTTTTTGCTTATTCATTGAAAAGAAATTCATGATTTTAACTAAATCTCTAATTACATATTTTTTACAAGGTATCTAAGGAAGCCTACTAGATGTAAATCATAATTAATGGTATTTTGAGTACATTTGTTAATGGATTTAGTTGAACATTTATTCAATTAGTAAAGAATTTCATTGCTAATATCATAGATGTCTTTAGGAAAATATGTGGAATTAGGAATTAAGTTATGAATATGTTAATGGTTACCAAAACATTCATTTATTTAACTTAGCAGCCACTAATTAAGCATCTGTTACATCAGGCACATTGCCAGGTGCTATAATCATAACAGTCAGTGTCTTAGCTAGAAAGTTAGGTTATTATCTCTGAAGGTGAAGAATTCGATACCTAGCATACTCTTAGCCACTGCCCAGCTAATAATCAGGATACAATTCTTAACAGCAGGTGTTTGGACTTCTGTCACACCCTGGGTTTCTAGATGAACTCAGTAGACCAGCAATCTACAATGTGATTTGTTGAGAGGAAATGTTGACAAATAAGAATGAGCTGGCATTTCTGATAGACCTCCTTTTTCTAGATTACCTCTGTGGATCTGGTTCTGGGCCAGGAGACGGGAAGATGTGTGGTTTTAAATTGGCAGGGAGGAGGAGGAGATGCTGCTTCATCTCAAGAAGCCTTACAGGCCTCCCGTTCTTTCAAAAGACGACCCAAGCTCCCCAACAATGAGGTTCACTGGGACAGTGTAATCATTCAGGCAAGCACAATGTAAGTCAACCTTGCTAGCCAGATGGGGAAAGGTCATCTTATTTCCTTTAAATACTTTGTTTGAATAGTTTGTTTTTTTAAACAGTTACTTAGCTTTTTTTTTTCCCCCAAAGGATCATTTCCAGAGTTCCAAACATTTCTGTACATCTGCGACATGACCCTCCTGCCCTGACTAATGAAATGTATTGTTTGGTTGTGACTGTTCAGTCCCATGAAAAGACCCAAATCAGAGACGTGAAGCTCACTGCTGGTTTAAAACCCGGTAAACATTCCTTTCAAAATTTGATCAGTATTAATCCAATATGAATAAGCATAAGTCGTGTTAATTCTAGGAAGTTTAAAATCTGGCTATAATATAGTGCTCTTTATTACAGTATTGATTGTTAGGATTGTGTTTGAATTCTCTGTATTTTAAAACACCAATATTAACACTTTTAGGACAGGATGCCAATTTAACTCAGAAAACTCAGGTGACTCTTCATGGAGCAGAACTGTGCGATGAGTCCTGCCCAGCTTTACTCACTGACATTCCTGTTGGAGACTTACATCCAGGGGAGCAGGTAAATTTGGGCAACAATGACTGAGGAGGAAATCAATTAGCTTGTAGTTTTTAATACATAGTGAGTTCCAGAGCATTTTCACAGCATTCCTGAGACTAAAAAAAAAAATTCATGCACATTTTGTTCACATTTTACATGTTTAAATGTTGCAAGATCTCTTAAGCAGTTTTTATACAAGGAATTTTAGAACAGATGACCCTGATGTAGAGAATTAGTTGCCTGTAAAATAACTAAATAACCCTAAGTTTGTAACATATGTGCAGTAACCTTTCAGTGAACTTTTCAAATCGAACACACAGAATTCTTAGGAAGTTGAGAATAATAATAAAAAAAAGATGGAGTAGTAGTGGTCCCACTCTTACGCTGTGACAGGAAAAGCCTGTAAATGTGTTCAGGAATTTAGCCAGTTAGAACTTTAAAAGGTGAGTACATTACCCTAGAATGAATATGTATATCAAGAGGAAATCTCTGTAATGTAATTAAATTAAAATACTTTAATTTCGTTACAGCTGGAAAAAATGTTATATGTTCGCTGTGGAACCGTGGGTTCAAGAATGTTTCTCGTGTATGTTTCTTACCTGATCAATACGACTATTGAAGAAAAAGAAATTGTTTGCAAATGTCACAAGGTATTTTTTTTAGTTACTTCAAGAAGCATTATATGTGGAATATTCCTTATTATATTATTTTAGTTTACCTATGAAATAGGCAGTTAGGTGCTTATAGTCTATTATAAATTTTAATTAAACATCCGTTGATTTAAAAATATCATATTTATTATGAACAAGGTAATAAGGTATTCATTGCTCAAACATCAGAAACGTGGCCTACATGGCTTTTCATATAGAGAATCAACAAGTTTGAGATCTATAAAGTCTTGAGACTCTAAACTTCTGCTGGTTTATAAAATCACGCATTAGATAAAACCTGTAAGTTGGCTTACATGTAGAAGGTTTTGGAAGAACGGAGGCCTCTCTTTATGAAATATTTTTTTCTATTAAAATTGATTCTTATGAAAACCGTTCTTGGTAAGTGCACATAGAAGAGTGTGAAAATAGAAAAGCTATCACAGTCATAGTCACAACAACTCAGACATATGCTGTTAACTCTGATATATTTCTTATTGGTCTCTTTCTCTTTATAGGGATTTGTGGGGGCGGGAAAGGCATGTTTTTATATAGATTTAACCATGTTATATTTAATGCTTGTCTCCTCTTTTATTAATGCAAAATTATGATATTTAGTATCTTCTTTGTCCTGTCAGCCCTGTTGTCTGTTGTCTTAGCTGTTTCTTAGGAATTGGGTCCTCAGTCCAACAGAGGAGAAGGCCTAGCAATTTGGGGATTTATAGTGTAGTTACTGCAGAGTCTGGACCAAGGCTCGTTTTATTGGTGACAAGGAGGCAAAACTATCTTAAAATTAGTAGTTATTTCCCAAGTGGGAGGGAGGAAGGCATGGAATATACTGTCAAAATTTCACCTAGCCTGGTGTAATAAAAAAAACCCAGGATGGTGAATTAAGAGATAAGGGTGCTAATCACAGGACTGCCTCCTAACTTGGAAGCTCAGTCTAGCCATGTAACTTCTTTGGCCTCAATTTCTTCATCTGCAAAATAATAATGTTAAAGTTCTGTGCAGTTTTAGAGTCCTAACTTTTGGATGTCATTTCTGCTTCTTATAATGAAATGTGTGGTGGACTTAGACTCTACCTTTTTAAAATCATTGTTTGCTACCTAATAGCTATCCTGGAATCAGGCTAAAACAGTGTGCTGCTGCATCTTTAACAATGTTCTCTTCTCAAGACATGAAATTATTGAGGTATATGTCACTTTTTTTAGAGAAGAGGATGTGTATTCTCTTAGCCAGTCCATTCTTAAGGTGTGCTTTTAAGGGACACTTATTCTGGGATAGAAAAAGATGTTACACAAAAAAGAATTAGTCATATATGTTTAGACAATACTGAGTTAAAAGATATTAATCAGGTATTTTACTTCGGGACATAGCATAGCATTTAATTTGCTAATTCGTATTGAGAATCTTTGCAAATAGTTATAGTGATTATCTTCAAAGTTATTTCACCAAGAAGCTCTGTTCTCATGAAATATCTTATAGGTCCTAGTGTTATTTGGAAGACATTTTTTGGAAATTTAAATGTAAATTCTTTTCCCTGAACTGGATTGAATCTCATTTTTACCTGTACATGAGTGCTTTGCAGGCCATGTGAAAATTAAAAGTTGCCCAAGTGTGAGCTAATCATTGAGTTGCTTCTTTGTTTTTATAGATCTTTTCTGTGCATGGAACCATTGCACACTTTGTTCCTACTGCTGAAATAAAGTCATATATCCTACCAATCATACTTTCTAAAAAGATAGCTTGATGATACTGAAAGAGGAAATAATTTGAAGCATATAATAAAAAACATGATTTAGGCATTTCACTAAGTGCTTTGTGTGTATTATCTCATTTAATTATTGTAACAACCTTGCGAGGATTATGAAACAGAGACTTAAAGAGACCATATAACTTTCCTGAGGTCACATCACTGTGTCCAAGGTCTACACAGCTAGTGAGTATGTATCTGGCCAGGATTAAAATCCAGATCTGTCTGGCATTAGAGCCTGAGTTTTTAACCAACATTACCTTTTTTAAAGGTTTCTCAACTAACAGTGTGTTGTTTGTTTCCAGAGATATAATAACTTTATTGTTTTTTAAGTGGACTCTTGTAGAGAGGAGATGTAGCATGTTGATTGAAAGTATAGGCTCCAGGATCAGATTCAGTTTACTTTCTTCCTTTGTCACTTACTAGCTCTGTGACATCTTCATCTTCAAATGGTGGTAATAATGGCATCTGTTTCCTTGAGTTATAAGCATTACATAATACATGTATGGTGATGATAACAGTGTCATATTACATTATTTTTATTATCATTAGTATCACTTATTTTAGTCATTTTGAGTCAAGATGAGGAAAAGAACTTGGACAGAAGACCCAGATTCTCTGCTTGACACCACTGACTTTGCCAATCACTTAAAATCTTCTTTAACTTTCGGTTCCTCTACTGTAAAATGGTGACAGCGCCTGCCTTGCCCACTTTCAGTAGATACTGAGAAAAATAATGTATAAGAAAGCACTTTGCAGTGTGAGCTATTGTAATAGCATAAGATAATTAGAAAAAATAGTCTGGTCTCACTACATAGATTTTTACAAATATTATCTAACAGAAAGATCCTAGCTTCTTAATATATAAATTGAGATTATTTATTGGTTATTAACAAATTGTGTTTTGTGTGCCTTCTATTTTTAAAACTTTATTTATTGTTAATATTTAGAAAAGCCATTGAATGTGCCTTTTACATTTTCTTGCAGGATGAAACTGTGACAATAGAAACCGTCTTTCCATTCGATGTTGCAGTTAAATTTGTTTCTACAAAGGTATATCACTGTGAAGTATATTAGAAATCATTTAAGTTACAGAAATTAACAGAAAAAAATAAATGGATTAATGTAGTTCCTGACAGACCTTTTGTCTTCATTTGTGACAGTTTGAGCACCTTGAAAGGGTCTATGCTGACATCCCCTTTCTGTTGATGACAGACCTGTTAAGTGCCTCACCTTGGGCCCTCACTATTATATCCAGTGAGCTCCAGCTTGCTCCTTCTATGACCCCAGTGGATCAGCTAGAGTCCCAGGTGGAAAAAGGTGAGAATGTGGATCGTCACCCTTAATTAGCAGAACACATTTATGTACATGTGTGTGTTTGTGTAGGTTAGCACTGTAAGAGTTAGCTTTTTGTTCAGGGAGGGAACTTAAGACTTAGGCTCACAAAAGCAAATATATTTAGAATTAAAGTAGAAGTAGTATCATTTACAATTTGTTTGTGTTTACCTTATTTTAAAAAAACAGCTTTTTGCTACCATAAGGAAGTTACTTTTTGGCAAATGTACTTGAAAATAGAATAATACAGTAGGTCTTCAAATAACATCCTTTCATTTCAATGTTTTGTTATAACACTGATGAATTGCCATAGGGACTTAACTCCTGTTTATATCAATTAGCTTTTGGTAAAATTGGTTTTGTTATATGTCGTTTTGCTTAAAGTGGCAGTTCTCCCTTTTACACATCTCTTAAATCCAGCTTCTCATCTCCATTCTCACTGCCATCCTCATCATTTCCCACCTGGCCTTTAGAAATAGCTTCTTAACTGGTTGCCTCTTTGTTGGTCTCTCCCTTAGTCTATCATTCATATTGGTGCCAGAGTTTCATTCCTCAGAAAACTATTCTGAACTTGTCATTCCTACTTTAAAAACTCCTGAGGCATACAAGACCTTTCCCAGTGAGGCTCAGCTTTTCTAGCTGCTTCTACACCAGTGTCTCTATATCCCTTGTTCTTTTCAAGACTTCAACCAAGCCAAACATTTTACATTCAGCAAACATTGCCCCCATCTGTTTTTGAACATAATATGTCTCTTTTGTCCCAAACTCTCTCCCTCTTCTTTTTCAACCTGGTGAACCCTTGTTGGCTCTTTGGGGTTCAGGTAAGCTTGGACCTTATTATCCTCCCAAGCTGGGCTAAGCACTCTTCTATCTTTTCTGCCATGGTATCTTGTACACACTACTGTTTACAACACTTGAACTCCATTCTATTATCGTTATTTTGTGTAGACATGGTTCCCGATACACTTGTGCTCCTTTAGTGTCGGCGCTGTGACTTCCTCCTCTTTATATTGCCAGCCTCGTAGTAGTTGGTTAATAAATGTTCATTAAATTAATGAACGATGTCTAGTTTGAGTCTCCTGTTACTAGTTTCCTATTGCTACTGTAACAAAGTACCGCAAAGTTAGTGATATAAAACAATACAGTTTTATTATCTTAAAGTTCTAGGGGTCAGAAGTCCTAAAATCAAGGTGATGTCAGTGCTCCATTTCTTCTGGGCTCTTGTCTTTGCTTTTACCAGCTTCCAGGGGCCACTTGGATTCCCTGGCTCCTTCCTTTACCTTCAAAACTATCTATGTAGCATCTTCAGATCTCTCTTTCTCTTTGCTTCTATTCTATTGTCGCATCTCCTTCGCAGACTCCCTCTGGCCTCCCTCTGGCCTCCCTCTTGCCTCCCTCTTTACCTTATAACCTTTGTGAGTACATTGGAACCAAATGGATTATCTCCCTATTTTAAAATTCTTATCTTAATCACATCTGTAGAGTTCTTTTTGACATGTAAGGTAACATTCTCAGGTTCTGGGAATTAGAATATGGATATCTGGGGTGGGGTAGGGGAGAGTGTTGACATTATTCTGTCTGCCTCCTCCAGAACACCAGCACTGATGCACTATAAAATTTGTGTTTGACACATTAAAAATCACAACTTTTCTAGATCTCAATTTTTCCCCAGTGTTAATTGTTAAGAAAGTTTATGATCATTTTGGTTAATTCTTAGAATTAGGGAGGACTTTGGAAGAATTTCATACGAGTGTTCCACATTTTTATAAAAGCTATCTTAAGAGGTTTGAATTTATGAGCTTTTTTATTTATTGGGCTATAGCATTATTTCCTAGTCTTTAAAAATTACTTAAAAGTAGTTAATTAAAGACATACTCACTTTTTTCCCTTTCTCTTCTGATATATACCCACAGTCATAACTATTAATTTGCCACAGTCTTCTTCACTGAAAAACCAAAAAAAAACCAATTACTTAACATTTAAGGACTTTGTCGTTAATATAAGTTTTCTCTCGTAGATTCGCTAAAGTTGGCATTAGATGGGCACTTTGGCTGGCTTGCATTTAAAAGAGTGACATTGCAGGCTGTGACATACTGAAGTGTAGGGAAGGGCTTGGCTTAGATGAGTGTTTATCTGGTCATCAGGAGATTTATTATAAAATTGGCAAGAGGAAAGCCTTGTACATGAGGTAAGTAGCCACATTAGGCGATAATGAGGCGATACGTGATGTCTTTCCATTTGAGTGGTATCAGTAACTTATGTTTATTCCGAGAAAGCCAGAGTTTTCTAGAGTGACATTTTGAGTACCTTAAGGGGTACTTAAATTTTTCTGTTTTTGTTTTCCCTATCATGAATCATTCCCTTTGGAGACATGAAATAATTTTGAGAAATAAAATTAATCACTGGAGGGGTATTATTCTAACTCCAGACTTCTCCCTTTCAATAGTTCCCATAGGAGCATGTCACAGAAGTATAGATGCCTTACCTGTTTTCCTTATAATGGAATATTTATAGATTTGAGGAAAGCATTGAATAGGGACTTTGCGACCTTGAAAAAGTCATTAAACATCTCTGAGCCTTAGTTTCTAAGTCTCTATAAATAATTTGTAATAAGGTATTCTTTTTTTGTTATAGTACTTGCATGTAAAACTCTCCTTTCATAGATGAAATCATTGCATAGGGATCTCTTTCTTGTAGTTGTCTTACAGACTGGAGAGAGTGCCAGTGAATGCTTTTGTCTTCGGTGCCCGTCTGTTGGAAATGTCGAAGGTGGAGTAGCAACTGGGCATTATATTATCTCCTGGAAGAGGTAAAACTATATCAGCCCCATCTTTCCTTCATTGTCCATGCTATTCTAATGCCTTTATTATTTGTCATTGCCATTTAATAGTTGAGAACTTCCGTCAGTCCTGGAGAGCAGACTAGAAGTCACATGCTGTCACTGACCATTTGTCAAAAACACAAAGATTAAAAGGGAAAATAAAACTTTTCATTGGTGTTTATCAAAATTTATGACCTATATACTGATGAAATTTTAGCCAAATTGATTTTGATTATAAGGCCATTAAAAACGTTAAGAGAAACTGCCCTTATTTGCAATCAGTTGGATTGTCTACATAGAAAACCCAAGGGAATCCATAAATTAAAATTATTAGAGTTCCAGCAAGGTTGCTGGATACAATATACAAGATCAATTGGATTTTTTAATGTCAGTAATGAACCTTTTGTACTTTTGAAATAAGTATCATTTATATAACAGCAAAAATTATAAGATACATAGGAATATATCTAACAAGATGCACATTTCTTTTATGGAGAGGATTATAAAACTTTAAAACATTAGAAGAAGACTTAATGGGAAAGATATATAATGGTCTTGGGTAGGATGTGGATGAGGCTTAATATTATAAATTGTTCTAGAGATTCAGTGCAGTTTTTTTTTTCAAAATTTCAACAGCTTGTTGTTGTGGAACTTGAGACTCTTGATTCTAAAATTTATATGGAAAGGCAAAAAGTCACAAATAGTGAAAGTACTCCAGAAGAAGAAGGGTAATTGCCCTTCTAAATTCTAAGACTTCTTGTAAAGCTACAGTAGTCATCACTATGGTATTGGCTCAGGGATATGTAAGTAAACCAGTGGAACAGAAAAAGACTAGAAATAGATCCATAGGTCCACACATATAGACATTATATTTTACAGAAGTAACATTGTATGTAGATCAGTGGAGAAAGGATGAACTCTTATAATTGGCAATAAACAGTTGGGTATCCACTTGGGAAAAAATTGAGTCTTGGCTATATACTGTATATAAAAATTTCAGATATATTAAAATTCTAATTATAAAATAGTGAATAAGATTTGTTAAAAATGAGAAAGGAAAACATGTAATCTTATTTTAAAAAACTAGTTTTTCTTCTTCTTCTGAATTTTACCATATTGATATTTAATGTATATACGTATAGGTATTAAAATAGCATTTTGAAGGCACTACTTAATTATTCCATCATGTTACTGTAGTGGTATAAAGACATATATTTCTTAATGATGAGGCATTAGATGCTTCTGCTTGTTGCTTTTGCTCTGTGATAGTTTGCAAGTTGTGTCAGCTGTTCCGCCTCTAGATACAGATTCTTTCTAAGGGCTTTACTTGGCGGTCAGCTGCCAGCCACCTCCATAGTTCCACTCTAACTGGAGTATAGGGAAAAATGTTTGAGTTTCATATTGTTACTCACTTTATCTCAGTAATGTTGGAATGACACTATGTTTATTGATAGTAAAATATTTTTAGTTCTGCGTTCCTGTTGTGTACTTGTAGTTGTAATGGTGCTCGTCCATGAACTATCCTCAGTGTGATAGGTGTTTGCTTCGTAATGTAAATCATTGCACTACTGCCTATGTTGAGAAAGTTTTACTAACAAAACACTGTTAAATGGTATGCTTAGAGTATAGTTGATTTACATTCTGGCACAACTTCTTAACTTCGTCACCCACTGGGACCAAACAGCAGCCTTGGGTTATAACATTGTTAATTGGAAATATTCAAAGCAGAAATGGGGTCTTAAAAGTTCTTTCTTCACAAAACCACTTCTATTAATAAAGTTAGAAAATGCATAATGTATATTTTCTTTGAAATTAGTGGGTGAATATACATGTTCCCTGTTTTTCGATTAACTTCTCACATAAAATGTGAATTTAAAAGGTGTCCTTTTCTGTCATAGGACGTCAGCCATGGAGAACATCCCTGTCATCACTACTGTCATTACTCTGCCACATGTGATTGTAGAAAATATTCCTCTCCACGTGAACGCAGGTAATGGCATTCACATTTTGCTTAATAAGAAAAATTCAGTAAGAATATTTATTTTAGCTTCTAAGATTTTTAAATTTTTTATTATGAAAAATGTCCAACATTTACAAAAGTAGATTATGACCAGTCTTGTTTCATCTGTTCCTCTACACACTCCTCCTGCCCCCATTATTTTGAAGCAAATCCCAGATATAATTTCATCCATAGATATCTCAGTGTGCATCTTTAATATTAGTGGTTATTTTTCTAAACATAATCATAATACCATTATCATGACTTTAAAAATGGGCAATAATTTCTTAATATTATCAAGTTCCAGTGTTGAAATTTCCCTAGTTAACTCTGTTCCTTAGTTTATTCTAAGGTCTCTACGTTGCGACTGATGGATGTCTCATATTTTTGAAATCTGTAGGTAGGCAGACTCCCTCTTTTTCACTCCACTGCCACCTATTCCATCACTGCCAGCACCCTCACTTTCTTGCTGTTCATTTATTGAAGAAACTGAGTCATATGTCCTGTAGAGCTTCCTACATCCTGGATCTTGCTGGTTATGTTGATTCATTTTAAGTGTTTCTCTATCCCTATAAATTGGTAGTTAGAGCTATAGACTTGGTCAGATTCAAGTTCAAGGTTTTGGCAAGAATACTTCATAGTTAATGGGTCTTATTTAGCAAGTGTATAGTAACATCATTAGTTTAAATAATCCCATGTCTGTAGAATGAGATGTATTTATAAAAAGAACCCTCTATGAGCTATTTTTTTTAACCCAGGTAATTGTGTCATCTTCCTCTGCAGATCTGCCATCATTTGGACGTGTCAGAGAATCACTACCTGTCAAGTATCACCTACAGAATAAGACTAACTTAGTTCAAGATGTGGAGATTTCTGTGGAGCCCAGTGATGCCTTCATGTTCTCAGGTCTTAAACAGGTACATTTCATATCTCATTGGGTTGCTTATGTAGATGCAAAAGTGTGGCCAGGAAATAGAGAGCTGTACGTTTAGTTTTTACAAATGGACTGATAAGACTGACTGTGGTCCCTACTGTTTTTATAGTAATGAGTTTTTAGTTACTTTTAAAGTTTAAGTACAACCCGCTTTAGATGTGGATTAAAATGAGCAACTCTTTTTACATTGAGATCACACATATAGGTTCTTTCTCTTTATAAAACAAGAGTTCACAAATCTTTGGACTACAAGAGATTTCCCTTCTATTACTAATGAGTTTGTGTGTGCGTGTGTCTGTCTGTCTTTGTCTTTTAATTTGAGGCCTAGAGGCATGACTACCCATATTAAAAGTCGAATTGTCTTTTAAACTACCATAAAAGTTTTCAGAGATTCTGATCTTGTATAGATTTATTTGTCTTTGGTACATTCAGACAGAATTTTGTATCTGCACACATAAATTATTCAGGTGTTTTGATCCATTCAAATCAGAAGTAGAAAAGTTCATCAGATTTTTGAGTGGAACATACAGTGGCAGGCAAAATCAGGTTCCATTGAGAGTACTGTCTTCCACTGTTACAATGGTAACAGAGACACCTCTTAATAGTCAGTAAATACTTATATTGAGGACATACTTAGAGGAACAGATTTGTCATGACATCTAGAAGTACCTCTCCTGACTGATCATTTGTACGTGCGTATTCTAAGTGCTGTGTTTGTTATTAAATGCAAAATAGAATTATACATGAAGTATGCTGTAAGTTCATACACTAATTGAAACTTACATATTAAGTATAATGCTAGCTATAATATGTTGGTACATACATGCATATATTATCTTTGGCGTGTCATCTACCTATATGTACTCATTTGCAAGTGAGTAAGCATTTTTTGAGTGTCCTGATCTTTTTCACATATTAATTAGATAATGTAAAATACCAAAATCTTACCCATTTGTGTTCTTTTCTAGAGTATTGTTAAAAATTTCCAAACATGCTTTCCCCCGAAGTTACCTTACCTTACCACAAAGGTAAAATTTCTAAAAGAAAACACTAAGAAACAACTAGTTTGTCTTATGTTGACATCATGATTACAAAGATACTATTCGACAGATTATGACATAACGTACTGTGACTGTAAAATCTACCTTGTCTAAAATGCAAAAATTATCTATCCATCTAGTGTTCTCATTTTTAAGTTGGGACAAGTTACCTTTTAGATTTTGGCAGAAACTGCAAAAATGTGCACAGTTTTTTAATACATGTATTATCTGCATGGTCTTAGCCTCATACTAATTCAGCCCTATGTTTTGGAATCTCTAAAAGATGGAATAGGAGCGAGAATATTTCACAAGGAAGTTTTGGGTGTTCAGTCATTTGTAAATAAGGTGGGGGTAACAACATATAGATATTGCAAGCCTTTATATTTGATTATCTGTAACTTTTTATGTTTAGATTCGATTACGTATCTTACCTGGCACTGAACAGGAAATGTTATACAATTTCTATCCTCTAATGGCCGGATACCAGCAGCTACCATCTCTCAACATCACCTTGCTTAGATTTCCTAATTTCACCAATCAACTGCTCAGGCGTTTTATACCTACCAGTATTTTTGTAAAGGTAAGTTTTAGAAATTCTCTGCCTTTTAAGTTTACTGTCTTAAAAACAAACAAAAGAAGATATTTTTTCATGTAAACTTTACTAAATAGTATTTTCAGACTAACAGTAATTGTTTGATTTTTATATGAATTTGGCAATATTACTATTCATTTCTATAGTTACTATTATTTTATAGACTAACTTTAAGGATTTTTATTCTCTTAGGTAAATAATGGTTTCTCTTTATAGTACTTTCAACATGTTTTTTCTTTGGCTTTACTAACGTATGTTTTTAAATTGTAGTTACTAATTTTTAATCAAAATGGATTAACTTTGTAAATATGATCTTTGAACTTTCTTAACCCTCAGTTGAACTGTGCAGTACTGGATTTAGGTCTTTTCTGCAAGCGATCGTCTGTTGGAAACTACGTAGACGGTCAAAGTGTGTGAGAGTGAGTTGGCTGCCCAGGTGGTGGTTCCTCCAGCTCAGTGCTTCATGTCAGGTTACGCCACTTGATGCCTAAAATTAAGGCTGTCTGTCTCCCAGGTAGTTCAGGTTTCCCGCGCTAACTCAGATATCCATAAGTATATGTGAATCCTGTGTGCCCACTTTTTATTTGCAGTTCATACCCCGTTTGGGAATGACAAGTTACATTGCTTACTGTTTCCTTTTTTGTGTCTGTTAAGTTTTGGAGAATGGTCCCTTGTTTTTATAATCTGGGATTTATTAAATTATAAATTAGTCAGTGTTAATGTATCCTTCGTAATATTCCTTGCTTTTATCTTTCCAGACTTATACACTTCTTTTTTTTGCATCTGCAGGAAAATCTTTTTATTAGTCCTTTTAAGCTCCTATCTGATATTATACTTTTAATTATAAAAAAACAAACAGCATAATTTTAGATCTCTAGTGTTTAAACAGTGACTTTTTAAAAAGATTTTATTTTTTTTTAGAGTAGTATTAGTTTTACAGCAAAATTGAGAGGAAGGCACAGAGATTTCCCATATACCGTCTGCCCCCACACAACAGTGGCTTTTTTAAAACATTTTTCACCTGATCACATTCTAAAAACATTTTCCATTGCTGTTCCACACTGGGTGTCCGATGTCACCTGTAGGGGCAAAGTCTCCTGACTGGGTGGGGAGTGGTGCGGGGATGGTCAGTCTCTAATGTCCTTTTAGCTGTTTGACCTTCTAAAGTTTGCTATTTCTAAACTCAGAAGTCAGCTTTAAGCCGTGTGAAAGTATGTATCAGTATACAGACCTGGTCATATTCTAGCTGTATACACATAGCTTGTTTGAGATGCGAAAGAGTTGATCATACTGAGAAATCAGGATTTCAGTTCTATCATTTAATCCTTTTCATTCCTTTCCCTGTAGCACTTAGTATATCCAGATTTAGTCCCAGCTAATAGTAGTTCAGTCTTCAGATTTCCTTTCACAGTAAACCTCTTTTGGGTAGTGTTTAAATCTGTAAGAAAAGGTTCCAGAACAATAAACATAAGTTTTATTATAATTAACATGCCCTTTTTAACTGCCATGATCTTTTCTCAAATATAAGTACCACCTTCTGGTAACGTGACTGCTGCTGGATTTCTCAGAGCCAGCTCTTTCATCAGTTGGGGAAACATAATTAAAATTGTTTTACTTGTCACACCTTCATTAAACTTTAGGCCCGTGCTATTGCAATATAGTAGCCACAAGCCACATTTGCCTACTGAGATTTGAATTAAAGTTAATTAAAATTTAATTTGATGAGGGGTGGCTCCATAGTGTAGTGGTTAGCACGTCTGCTTTACATGCAGAAGGTCCTGGGTTCGTGCCCCAGGTGGAGCCATGGACCATGCCCCGGGTGCACCAGGCCCCCCTCCTAGTGTGCTGGGGGCACCAGGCCCCGGGAGCTCCGGGCGTGCTAGGCCCTGGGTGCACGCTGCGAGTGTGTGGGAGGAGACACCCCGCCTTCAGAGATATAGTTCTTAAGGAGAAATGGCAACTTCCATGGGTCGGGGGCAAGGGGGGTGAAAGGGGTGGAAGTGGGGCGGGGAGCAGGGAATTAAGAGAGGAAAATCTTTAATTTGATGAAAAAATTAGTTACTCAGTTACAATGGCCACACTTCAAGTACTCAGTAGCTAAATGTGACTAGTGGATATTCTGTTGGACAGCACTGATATAAAGCCATTTTCATCATCACAGACTTTTTTTGGAGAGTGCTGCCCTAGAGCAAGGTGAGGGGTCAATATTTTTCTTCCTTTGAAAAATAGATTTCAGTTTTCTAATTGCACGATGTACTTGTCTGTTGCCTCTGTTTGTAAAGCTGTGTTTGATAAGGACTTAACTAGGTTGAGCCATTATTCTGTATCTAAAACTGAACCTCCTCCATCAGTACTAAAAATAATATGAAGTATAAAAGACCAGGCACCTGTTCTTTCATTCATTCTGTTCCTGCCTTGAGTGTCAGAGACCTGACTTACACATGCATGCATGCGTGCATATAGAGATACACACACACAGACACACACACACAAACACATGTGCACACAGCCACAAAGCAGCCACACTGAAAACAGGAGGGCCCTTCCTCACTGCATCAGAGAATCCCTCAGGAATCATTCTGCTTAAAGCGTAGCAAATGGCTTTTGATGGTGAAGTCGTAACACTGTTCTTTTTCATGTCCTGAACACATCTCTCTCATGTTTTCCCCTCAAAGGTCTGCTGTTGTACATCTGTATGATAAAATAAAATTATTTGCAGGAATTTCACTTTTTTAGCTACTCTATTCTGGGGTGTTGCTAACTTGTCAGAAATTTTATGCCTAAAGATAGTTATAATACCTTTTACTCATTCTTAACCTTTACTCTTTGGATATGATGTTTTAAATTTTTTCATTCAGGGACCTTAGAGAAAGAGAAATTTTTGTGTTTATTTGCTACTGCTATCCTGGCAGTATTCATTGTTAGATAGCCTAGAGTTCATTGTGAGTCACTTTTTTCTCAAACAGGAGATTGGGAGACCTTGAATCCCCAAAGAACTTATTTATCAGAGCTTGAGACACAGGAGCACACTGAGCAAGAGCGGAGAATAAAACTTTGTCACTTAAGCAAGAATGATAAATAGGTTCCCTTTCACATGCTCTCGGTGATAGATTGGCAGCAGCTGCTAGAACACCAGGCTAAGAGAGTAGTGTCTGATGTCTGCACTGGGGTCAGAGGGAACAGGGGCAGCACCTAGGCACACAGTTGCCACCGACAGGTTCAAGTGAAGAAAGAAAGTGCAGAGAAAGAAGGAGAATAACAGATTTTATTTTGATAGCTGCACGTGTTTATTCTATTTTTGTGAAACAGTTCTAAGAATTTCAGAATCTTTTCAATTAACGGAACCTGTGTTGTCATTATTATTTTGTGAACTGTTTTTTTTTCCCCACTTTAAAGCCACAGGGTCGACTTATGGATGATACCTCTATTGCCGCTGCATGATCTTCAAGACTGGCTCATGGCTGTTTTTACAGAGAAGTTGGACAGAGCTATATAAGTTTTTCATTGTGAGCTGTAGCTTTGATCATGGTAAAAGTTAATCTTTTCTATTTTTTAATGAATGTTATACCAACTATTTGGAGGAACTCATGCTTAAAGTATTAGGAAAATCTATCCTCTCTTATAGTTTCACTAATAAATATTTGAAATCTGTCAGTGTGACATGAAAGGATGTCAGACTGTTGTTATTGTTGAAAGTCATTTTATGATAGTAAATTTTTTTAAAGTAAGTTATTTGCATGTGCAACATCAGAGGAAAATTAAGCATCCCAAATGTGAGTGGACAAGGAAAGGGAAATGTACCAATATCTGTCCAGGTCTGAATCCCCATGAGTCCCTTTTAGAGTTGGCTAAGCCAGAGAGCATCCATCTGCATGAATTCATGGTGTACTTATAACACTGTGCAAGAACTTCGAAGCAGTTGCATGACTGATACAGAAAACTTCCAGAAAGTTTTAATCAAAGCAGTCTCAGTTGTCTAACACATATCTTTGCTTACCATCCAAACATGTCAGATAGGTCCAGCTTGCAGCCCAAATGTGGATCATGTATGGAGGAGGTTTTTGTGTCAATCACGTCTTTGTCTCTAAGGGTCTGAATTGTAAGGATCTGATTATCAGCTTAATTTCCTAAACTAAACGTTTTTGGAAAAGACTCAAGCTCTAAATAAAAGGTTTTTGTTACGTAGTGTAGTCCAAAAAGAACTATTTAAAACTATTGAAAATTCATGTAAATAAAAATCGTATTGTGAAAATTTTCTGTTAAAATATCTTAATTTAAAACCACCCGATTTCCTGAAAATTTTTTATTTGAAATTGTAGGAGATGTAAAAAAGAAATAATGATGTAAATAAATATGTTCTCTTTCAAATGTGCCTGTATATATTTTATTTGGAGTTCGTTTGATTTCGGTTCCATGTGACAGCTTTTACTAAGAGCACTCTTGCATGAGGTACGGCAGAGAGTAGAGAACTGAATTTTTTAAAATGCCTTTCATATATCACTTGAAGGAAAGATTCTTTACTTTTGTTTTAATTCAGTTATTTTTTTCATGGCCCATGTTATATCTCCACCCAGAATACTAAAAGTCTTCCAGTTGATACTCTCCCTAACAATAGCTGTTAAGAATTCTGAGTTGTAATTGCCATATTGGCAGTGAGAGAGAGGAAGTTCTTTTAAGGAAAAAACACAGTAAGTGGAAAAGTTAGCTCACCCTTTTAATGGGGGTGGGGGATGGGGGGGCAGGGGTTCATGCAGACCCAGCAGATCCCTAGAAAAGGCACCCACAGTGTCCTTGGCTCCTAGAGCTGAGTTGTGTCATTTAATGGTAAAGTGAATAAATAGTAAGGACTCTAATTTTCGAGAAGCAATCAGGTATGACAGTGAATAGAGACTGTTGGATGAAAACAGGATACCAAATACAAATGTGTACTTCATCTTGCTTATGGATTTGTTTTGACACATTCCTAACAAGTGATACTCACGTCATCCTTTGGTGAGTGCCATACCATCTTTTTTTTTTTAATTTAGCAAACAGTGCCATTCTCAGATACATCTACTTAAAATAACTGCATACAATTCACTAAATGAGTATAAAATCTCACGTTTCTATGAAAGAGAAAAGAAATTAATAATTATATTCAGGTTTTCTTCAAAGATGAATTTTGTGAGAAATTTTCCTTTCTACTCAATTACTTATGCCCGAGAACAAAAGAGAAAGTGATCACAAGGCTTTGTTGTTTTTGCTTTCTGAAGCATATTTTACCAAAGGCAGAAGCAGAACCAAAATCAAAACTGGCAACCACTCCTGTACTTCAGGGTGTATATACCATGCATATTATAGGCTGAGAGATTACTTAAATTCTATTTTCTCTGAAAGATTGCAAAACTCATAGCAACCTTAAAGTTGATTTTTCATTTATGGAATTCACCCTTATCCAGAATGTATCATCAGCATGCCTGGCAAGTGAGAACTTGTAAATATTTTTTAGGTTGGTCAGGATTTCTAAACTATGTATGTTTCCCAAATGATAATTGCCAACATTTATTGAGTGCTACAATGTGCCAGGAGGTTATATTTTTATGTCACTAATACTAGTAAAAGCCCAATGCGGTGTAGGAACTGTTGTTATCCTCATTTAAAGATGTGGAAACTGAGGCAGAGAGAGGTTAAGTAACTTGCTCAGTGTTCCGGTTATCTATTGCTACAAGGCATATCATCCCAGTACGTACTGGCCCAAAACAACAATCATTCTTTTGCAGTTTTAGTGGGTCAGGAATCCAAGAAGGGCTTATCTAGGTACTTCTGGCTTGAGGTCACTCATGCAGTTATAGTCCAGCAGTAGCTGGAGTTTCTTGATCACCTACTATGGGCCAGCGTCAGTGCTGGTGGCTAAAGCCGGTAAGGAACCCTATTCTGGAAGACCAGTGGTCCAGTGGGAGACGCTGCCATGTAAGCAAACTTCACTGTGGTGTGATAAATGCAGTAGAAATGAGTACAAGACTGGTGGACCGATGGGATAAGATGTCTGGGATTTGCTTTCAGATGCTCCAGGGAACAAAACAAAAGAACAAACCAGGTTAGGGAGAAATGAGTAAGATTTGAAAAATGCCGATACTTGTTAAAGGTGGGTAAAGGGTGCGTGGGGAGCTCATTTCACTCCACTTTTGGCTATGTCTGAATATTTTCATGATTAAAAAAATGAAAGATTCAAGGTAGAAAGGAGCTACAGTGGTGGTTGGTGATTGTAGGGTGTGAGTGAAGAAGCAGCAGTGAGATAGGGTTTTCTGCAGGAGTGACGCCGGAGCTATTTCCATATGTGTAATAGAATTATCCTGTGTGTTTCTTGTATGGGAATGCATTTCCATCATCCTTGAACAGTGTTATTATGAGCTGAGTTTTGGAGGACATATAAATGTTTGTAGAATAAACAAATCAAGGAAGAGCTTTTCAGGTGATGAAGGTTACGCTGGCTGGCATCCATTCCTGCCAGCCCTGTGGCATGCCAAGTGCTTTTAGCATAGACAGACCTGTCCACTGTTGAGTAAAGCTAGCATTGTTGTTTTTCCTACCTGTAATAAAAGAATTAGGAGGGGATGAAAGTCATTTACAAGTGAGATGATGTTTGCTTCTGTCCCCACTGCTGTTTCTGGAGAACAGAGCTTTTTCTGTTGGAATTAGAGGATTTGGGGATGAAGTTTGTCTTCTGATGATAATGCTCATCAGATTGGAGAATTATTGTTTGAAAAATGTTTGATGTTGGGTGATAACAACCGTTGTCTCAACAAGAGACTGAATCCCAAAAGCCAAATTTAACAGGAGAAAATAAGCCCTATCTTGAAGCTGAAATACTGAATTATTTAAGCACAGGACAGGAGGAACCCCAGGATGGCTCATTTATATCAAAAGTGTTAGTTGCTGAGACTACATTTACAATATTTTCTCCACTTCTGATTGCTATCCTTTATTGCATTTTATATTTTATTGTGAAAATTTCCAAACATACACAAAAATAAGGACTATCACACTTCCATGCTTGTACTCAGAACTTCAGTAGCCATTACTTTGCCATCTACAGTCTTGTACCCACATCAGTTCTCCACATCAGTTTTACCCGTAAATAAAAGGACTTTTAAGACACATAACCACAATGCATTATTAATAAGTTACTAATAATTCCTTAAGATTGTCTGATGCACAACATTAAATTTTCCTTATTGATCAAGCAGTGTTTTAACAGTTGGTTTGTTTGAATCAGCATCCAGATAAGGTCCATCATTATATTTATGTCTCAAGTCTTTTTAAAGTTTCATTTAATGTAAAATAGTCCCCCCTTTTTTATCCCTTATCATCTAAGTCAGTTGTCTTATAAAATATTCCACATTCTGCTGTTGGCTGATCGCTTTCTCGGGTGTCACTGAACTTTTTTTCTGTCCCCTATATTTCCTATGGACTGAGAGTTATTGCCCTTTTTTGTAGTTATATCTCATAGATCAGCTCCAACCTTTCTGGCACCAGGGACCGGTGCTCCTATGAGAATCTAATGCCTGATGATCTGAGGTGGAGCTGAGCCGGTGATGCTAGCGCTGGGGAGTGGCTGCAAATACAGATGAAGCTTCACTTACTTGCCTGCTGTATGGCCCAGTTCCTAACAGGCCATGGACCAGTACCGGTCTGCGGCCCGGGGTTGTGGACCCCTGTCATAGATGATATGCTACACATCCTGTTTGTCACACATAGTGTCTGGTTGCCTCATCTTTAGTGATGCTAAGATTGATCACTGGGTTTGAAGGTTCAGCTAAACATCCATCTGACAGTTGTCTGAATCAGTTACTTAATTAGAAGTTGCAAATGTAATTTTATAATTCTGTTTTTATTGGCTAGAGTTATCTTGTATAGAAACTTTCCCCTTATCCATGAGGTCTATTTAATTACCCTAAAATATAGTTCCTATAGGAAAAAATTTTTCATAACAATTCTTTTCTGTAATTTTCAGAGTAATGAATTGGTGCCTTCAGCTATCTCTAATGTTTCTCAGGAGCTTTGGTTTTTGTTTTGGTTCGTTCGTCCTCACTTTTTTTCTCCCTATTACAAATAATCATGTAATTGAAAGGCTGGAGGACAGGAATGTCAAATCGGTGTGATAGCTTTCTGCCATTTTTGGTAGCAGTTGTCAAGTTCTCCAAAGGAGACCAGCGCCCCCCCCATCCAGTTTTGCCTGAATGGGATATGCACGCCAAAGCTCACCTGTTTTCAGCTTCTGCTCTGAAAAATAAAGTTTATAAGGAATTATCCACTGTAAAGATAAAGCCAACAAGATAATTTCTACAGACCGATTTCAGACATTCACTCCTGCAAACTTTTGTCAACCATATACTTAAAATCAATATTGCAGAAGTTCTGAATGATTACCTTGGGAAATTAGTGCAAGAGCCTGACATGAAGGAAAGATTAAATTATGTTTATTTTATATTTTTTGAAAACAGGTCATCATTGAATGATGGATATTTCATCACACACACAGTTAAAAATTATTCAGGACACTTGTTAAGGACGGTAAGGCAGACTTTACCGGGAACTGCCCTGGGCGGCGGGGCGGAGGGCGGGGGAGGTGCTGAGAGAGATGGGACTCGACTCTGACTGTAACAGGGACAAGTGGGGGTTTATAGCCAGGAATAGGGAGGGGTCAGTGAATGTGAAATGGGACAGAGGAAACATCAGAGATGATTCTTGCTGAAGTCAGGCCCAGCGTCTTCCGAGACCAAATGTGGGGATCTCTGCTGAACTGATTTAGCAGGCTTCTTGCTCAAACCAGATACTTGAAGGAAGCCCAAGGTGGCGCCTAGTGGGGCAGAGGGCTCAGAGGAGCCTGATTAAAGTTCGGTCAAAGAAGAGAGTCTCTGTCAATACACAGAACTATTAACCACAACATTTTATATTTCGTGTTAATAATTCCTCCACCTCTGTCAGGTACCTCTCCGTTCTGAAAGTCAAGTCTGAGCGTGCTGGTAGGCAAAGCCTTTCTTTTCGAGTGTTTCTTCCCTCTCCGTCATAGGAAATGAAGCTCGGCTGCCCCCTTTAGAGAAGCTGGGTGAAGCTCCCATGCGTGAATAACACCAAATCACCACCCAGTACGAGGTGGGTTGACTGAATGACTGCAGGTTCTGTGGAGCAGAAAGAAATTTCCTAAGTGGTCAGACAGGCTGGGCGACTTCAGGACAATAAGCCTTTATGGCTGAAAATCAGAACCCAGCTGTGAAGGAAAAGGTTTTCCTGTACTTACTTAGCTGAAAAAAACACGAAGCCGGTGCTGGTTGAGTACATCCCTGCTCCTGCCACCTGGGGTGCAGCTTTCTAGTCACGCGTCCCAGTTCCTAGGGCCCTGCCCGCTCCACCCACACCTGGGGCGCTGGGCTGTGGTGACCCAGCCTGCTGCTGGCAAGCTGGCGGTGGCAGCGCCACTGAGTTGCAGCGAGATCACAACCCTCAAACGCCTCCGAGGCACACGTTTGTGCTGCCGGCGCCTGCCCCTGTCTTAAACATGGTGCAGTAACTTCGGGAAAGCTGGCCCGGCTGCAGTTCTGAGAGGTCCCATGGCGGATCCAAAGCATGACACCAAATGCCTTCTAAGGATTTGGCAAAGTCCACGTACGAGGTGAAGCAGCATTACGTTTACCGTTCTTTTTCAGAAGGAAACATGGTCCAGAAAGGGACAGGGTGTGTCTAGCTTAGAGCCTCTCACCTTCTGTGGCGGTCTTAACGCCCTCCCCTCAAGAGTTCCCCTCATCACCACAGGCCCCAGACGCCCAACTGAACGTGAGTGAAGAAACTGTCCAGAAGACAGTGACAAGCATCTGAAAAGCAGGCAAGGGGATAAGAGCAGCAAGCGGGTTGCAAGGTCTCCAGGCAAACTCAGAGGCACCTCTGCCATTTCACTCACCTGTGCGGCTGGCCCACGACCCAAGGCCCTCCTTCGTTCTTTTCTGTTTGGCTTGGCAAATCTTCAGAGCTCTCAGTGGGTCCTGATAGACAAATCTTTCTTTGTAGGAAAGGCCCTCCTGCCTGGTGAAATCACCTTTATTCCAGATGTATAGATTTGGCTGTAGAGAAATATTTAATAACATGGGGAAATGGTCGCTATATACTGTTGAGAAAAACAAGTTGCAAAATGGCACGTGTGATATGATCTTGTTCTGTTAGACAAAACAAAACACACAGGTACATACTTAAAGGAAAAAGACCAGATGCATTTACGCCAAACTTTATTTTTGGATTATTGGATTAAAGGTGATTTTAATTTTCATCTTACCCGAAGTGTTTTTGTATAGTAAATGTGTTTTTTCCTAACAAGAAAAAAATAATAAATGTTATTTTTTAAATGAATGTATCAGCACCAGTGGGAAGAGTCAGTGGATGGGTTCTCTGCATGACCTCACTCCTTCGTGACCTATGACAGTCACCAGGAGATAATAGTATGTGACAGCTGCGTAATCTTCTAGGATGAGGATGTGATTATCTAGTTTATATCTGCATATTGAACTCTCTCTTCCTGCTTGAGAAGTTCTACCCAGAGGAGTTAGACTAGCAATATCATTTGAGAAGGTCCTACACATCTAGAAATGTAACCCTGAAATTTTGTTCGGATGAAAGTATTGTTCTACTCAACTCTGTGGCACAGGTATGTCTGCTTGTGAACTGTGACTGCAGAGATCCCCTGAGGAGCATCCTGTGCAGGTGCACAGGCCAGTGAGGCAGCCGCTGGGGGCAGAGTGTGTAGGGATGGAGGGAGACCAACAAAAAAAGACAAAGATACATTTTTGAAGGCTCGTTATTTTCCCTCTCAAAGGCCACCTACATTCCGGTGGCCAGAGGAGGCAGGGAACTGCCATCTCTCTGAGGCCCAGAAAAGAGAAATGGTGTGATAGAGACACAGAGCATCTTCTTTGCCACAGGGTCCCTAGAAGGCTCAGCTGCATGTCCACGTACCCCACCACAGCCTTCAGGGGTCCTCCCATGAACCTCCAGACTCCTCAAGCATTTCCTGTATGGGCTGTCTATCCTGTGACTTTTTAAAGGACTCATTCTGTCTCCCAACTGGACGGAAGCTCCTCTTCATTTCTTTCCTCTCTAGTGCCTAGCACAGGGCTCAGAGGGGACTTAGATGCTCACAAGTGTGTGACTAGTGCTTTCCTTGCACGTGACTAAGAACAGTTATGTGGATGGACTATCAAAGCAATCAACCAATTGCTTGTTAACTCAGTGATTGGGTATAGAGAAGAGAGAGAATCCAAAAATAGCTACCTTATTGATTTAGTGAGTAGGAAGGAAGCTCTCTCAACCAGAGCACCCAGAAGTCCAGCTGGATGCCTTGAGAAACTTATGTGCTAGAAATCAATGGGTCATAGATGTAGGTGTTCTGTCAATGATAGTATTACTTGTTAGAGTTGAACGAGGATTTATTTACTGATCAAGTAGGTTTTTTTTTTTTAAAGAAAATTTATACATCCTGCCAAGAATGGAATTAAAAGGCAGCTAATCTTTGTAGGAACTGCTGATTCCATGTCTGAAAACAAGAAATGTAAAGATGAGCTTGGAACATTTTGTCATACTGGAAACCAAAGATGTTATCAAATATTGCTGGGGTCATGACAAAATGACCTAGGAGCTGCCTGAAGAGGCTCCCAATGGATCCATGAGTTCATAATGGCACTAAAATTTTTAAAAAACACACAAACTTTATTGGCATGTTATAAGATGTTAAAGAACCATTTTATTATATTGAAAACAAAAATGAAATATTTTTTCTGCCATTTTTAAATAAATTATACCTTAGGGTAACCAAATAGTTGATAGAATAATTTTTCTTTATAGGAGCATTCCAGCTAATAATGAACCTTAGCAATGATCGTCAATAGCCTGGGACATCACAAAAAGAGAGACAACTTGACACTATACGCCTCCTATGGAAACACACAAGGCTATGAAGTAATTTTGCCAAAAACTTGAACGTAATTCGGATCATGCTTTTAAATCTAACTACCAATTTACATAAAATACTGGGAAGTATTTAGTGACACTATTAAGAGTGTTATAAGCAAAATACAGACAGTAGGTGACTTTAGGATACAAATGATCCTTCAACTGTGGTCTGAAAATATTAAATGGAAAATTCCAAAAATAATTCCTAAGTTTTAAATTGCTCACTTTTCTGAGTAGTGTGATGAACCCTCGCACACCCAGTTCTACCCCGCCCAGGACGTGATCATCGCTTTGCCTAGCATCTCCGTGCCGTAGACGCTCCTCGCCCATTAGTCACTGAGCAGCCATCTCGGTGATCAGATCGACTGTCCTGGTATCTCAGTGTTTGTGTTCAAGTCACCCTTATTTTACTCAATAATGGCCCCAAAGCAAAAGAGTGGTGATTCTAGTGGTTCAGTTATGCCAAAGAAAAGTCGTAAAGTACTTCCTTTAAGTGAAGAGGTGAAAGTTGTCAACAAGGAAAGAAAAGAATCATATGCTGATGTTACGAAAATCTGTAGTGAGAATGAATTTTCTATGAGTGAAATTGTGAAGAAGGACGATGCAATTCATGCTAGTTTTGCTGTCGCACCTCAGACTGCCTAAATTATGGCCACAGTGCATGGTAAGTGCTTAGTTAAGATGGAAAAGGCATTCAGTTTGCAGGTGGAGGACATGACATCATCATAGTTCAATGATTCTCTTGAGATATTATCAGAAGGTCAGTGGTATCCTAAAGCTATGTCACAAGGCCCTGTTAATTCACCTCCCTTCATCTCATCATGTAGACCTTGTGTCATCTCACGTCATAACAGGAGTACAATATACCTATAACAGTCTAAAAATCAGAATACCAATATTACTAAAACACTACTGTTTTTTGTGTACAGTAAAACTTCTATTTTAAAATTCCACTTAAATAATTGTTTTCTATATATGATTATGCCTCCCACTTTATATGTAGTTGTTCATTGTTTCAGGATTTTTTCCCATTTTTTTATTTTGCTTTATTTTTTATTTATTTTTAAATTATGTAAATCATTTGATGTTTCTAAAGTTCAAACTATACAACATGGTAAATTTCACATAAGTCTTGCTTCCATTCCAGTTATCTCCAATGTTCCAACCTCCACCCAAATAGGTAACCATTTTTATTAGTTTTGGGTTATTTCTTTCTTGGTTTTTGTTTTTGCAAATTTAGGCAAATGTATAATTATATTTATCCTCCATTTCTTATTCAGTCTATAATATTACTTTATAATATGTAATATAATAAAAATTATATACTTTCACAATGTGTTGTGTTTTTTATTTGTTTGCTTTTAGTATTTATGTTGCTTTTGATATTTATGAAGATTTGCATTTTTGTTCTAATTGTTATTTTTGTAATAGTATCTTTGTCTAACATGGTTATGCTCTTTTTTATATAGTGTCTACTTGTCCACAACTATAGGTAATAACAAAATTAACAAATATCACTTTTTCTCTCTCCTCTCCCTCTCATCCAGCATCCACATTAAAGTGAGAGTCTCTTGCAGTTAATATTTGTAACCGACTTACTGAGCTTATTCTACTTTCCAAGTACTTTGTTCATTCTGTTTTTTATTAGTCGTATTATATCTATATTGTCAGCTTAAAGTATTTGAAATATCTTCTTCCATTTTTATTCCCATTAGTTCTTAATTTTAGTTCTATGGACAAGTATATTTAAGGCTCAAAAATTGTATACTGAAGCTTCTCGTGATTATTTTGAAGGGTTGTCTAGAGCTCATTTGTATAGATTGCTTAGAAAGTCATGTGGGAACAATAGTATCTCAAGTCTTACTTGTTTATGACTGTAACTTTTATTCTTGAAGGATGTAAAATTTGCTTCAGTATAAAATCTTTGGCTCACATTTTCTTTCCTTGAGCCTTGTAAACATATTGTTACACTGTCGTCTGTTATGAAGCGTTTTTGTCAGCAAGTCTGATACAAATCTAATCTTTTCTCCATTATAATTGACTTTTTCTTTTTTTCTTCTTTTTGCTCTGGATACCCAAATGAATTTCCTTTATTCTTCAATTTCAATAGTTTAATTAAAATGTGTCTCAGTGTGGACCATTTTGGCTGAGTTTTTCAGGTACATAGTATGACCTTTCAATATACAGATTCAAGTGCCTGTTTATTTCATGAAAGATTTCTTGAGTTAGCATTTGTTCTGACCTATTGATTTGTTTTCCTTCTTCAGGAACTCCAGTTGTGAGATGTTGGATTTTCTTTGCCAAGTTTCTACACCTATCTTTTTAGAAATCCTTTTTTCTTTTATTTCTGGTTGATTTCTTAATTTTCTCCTTTCTAATCTCAGTTTCCCTCACTCTGCTTTCTGTGGTGTTTGTTTGCTCCTAGGTAACTTCTAGCATAGTCTTAATTCATAAAATAATATTTTCTAATTTTTTTCTGAGTTCTCTCAGCTCTTATTTGACACATCCCTGTTATTTAGCTATCTAATTTCTGAAGTTTACACATCATATTCATGCTATGTTTCTGCAACCTCTTACGGTTTTAAAAATTATTTTGAGTTCATTTTATATTGGGAAACAATTTTCATGTGCATGTTTTTCTGGTGTGTCTTTTTATCTGTTGATTCAGTATTGGATTCATTTTTCTCTTTTTTCTTAAAATATTTTTATATTGGGTTTTGATTACATTTCTTTTCTAATGTTTATACTTATGTCAGATGGATTTTTATGTAATGTAAAAAACAATCTTATCATGTAGGGAGTAGGAGATAGAACGAGGTCGCTTTTTGGCTCACAGGTTCCCGTCTCTGTTGTCACTTCAAAATATTCCATTCTGTGTATTCCTCCACAGTCATAAGATCTTCGTTTGCACCTTCTCTCTATTTACACCAGAGCCTTGTTCTGATAAATTTAGATTCTACTACCAGAAGTTTTTTATACTCAAGGTAGGTGTTTTTCCTTCTAGAAGAGTTTTTATTGAGTATTTATGAGATCCTTGAGGACTGAGGTCACACAGGTTTCCTCTCAGAGTGGGGTCCTCTTGTGTTTAAGGCTCTTGCAGTGATTCTAAGGCTCTGATTCTAAAGCTCTCAGGTTACACTGGTTTGTAAGACTCCACTGTGTGTAGCTCTGCCAGGTCTGCAGTAAGTGACGTTAACCGTGGTGTAGGATTTATACCCTAAAAATCAGCAAACACTACAAGTCAAATTGGTTTCTGAGTTTCGTTTTTTGTTTGTTTTGGTTTTTTGTTTTGTTTTGTTTTTGAAGAGCTAATTTACCAGCACATCACTGGATCCTGCACCATCAGAACACTCCTTCCTCTGCCCTTAGATTCCTCACGCGGTTGCTAACCCTCCAAGCCTCGTGAGCAGGTTTCATTGATAGTGGTGGTTTGGTCCTACCTACAGCTATTCTGTGGCTCCTAAGTAAACCTTGTCACCTAATTTTATTGAAAATATTGTCTGAAGGTTTTTTAAATGTTAGTATCCTATTGCTGTGTGGATTTGGAAATATTTATAATGGTCTCGGCCCCCAGAAATACTTTTTAATGTTAACAATGTTCACGTCTTTATTTAATAGCACTTTATAGTTTACATAGAGTTTTCATGTAATCCCTCTATGAGATAGAGCGAGCACGTATATTTTTATTTTGTGGATGAGGAAACCGAGGCTTATGAAAGTCAAATGATTTATTTACATACAGCTAACACGTGGCGGCTGGAGTTCAAACTTGGGTTTTCTAACTCAAATCTAGTGATCTATATTAAAGTGTAAACAGTTGCTAAAAATGCTTAAGGTGAGCTAATATATTGTTAAAATCTAGGGCAATATTCAGATCTCTGACCTCTCAGGGACTAAATATCCAAATATTTGATCGAATTGTTTCAGTAGTCAGCGTTACACAGAAGCAACTTCTCTCTAGTGTCTCCATTTCTGTAAATGGTGCTGCACTCTCCTGGGCACTTGAACTTAAAACTAGGAAGTAGGGCAAAGAGGTGTTTGTTCTCTCCACATATAATTCAAGAATACCAGAAAGTTCTCTTCCCCTTTCCTCATGCCCTCAGTACAAATTCCTTCTGGTTCACTGATGCCTGAAATTCCATAATTTATTGTTTTGGCTTAATGCCAGGCTAAGGAAAAGGATGTAAATCTCTTTTCTAGTGCTGACTGTGTGCCAGGTACAATCTTATTTACTCTTCACATCAGTCTTATTCATTACACCCTTTTATAAATGAGGAAACTGAAAAATCAGACACCTGAAGTAATTTTTTTCAGGGTCACAAACCAGGTAGATAGAAGAGATTATAACTGAACTCAAGTTGGGATGATGCCAAAAATCTGTGATTCATCTACTATTCTAGGCTAATATTTATGTTGATGTAGCACTGCATTAAATATGTCTCATTAGATATATATTCTGAGAGTAAGTAAGTTTACCCGTTTAACACCTGATGCAAGTACCCTACCTGTATCTCCTTACACCTTACAGCCGTAGCACACTCTGCAGGACTTGTGATGCTTGGGTTCTTCCTTTGACTCCAGAGCCTGTGTCCCCGAGAATGTCAGTATAGCAGACTAAAAGTACAGGAGAATTAACTCCCTCTCCCCAACCCCAGTAGCCCTCAACCAATGACTGATAGGAATGGAGTACAAAAGCCAAAGCTCCCTTGCTCCTTGAGTGGGCTATTCCTACAGTGACTCCCAGAATTTTCCATTGGGGTTAAGGTCCAGTTGTCCACAAAGTGATGTGCTTGACAATAACCCTACCCCCCTTTTTTTTGGCTGCCATCTTTTCCCTGTCTCAGTTCCAAACTTATCAATAGATGGATCCTTTCCAGAATAAACTACTTGCACTTGAATACTTGTCTCAGGGTTCCCAGACTCTGCTTCTTTGGAACCCATACTAATATAATCAGCAACTGTCCTAAATACAGATTTTTTATAAGGAGAAGAGTCGGCAGACCTTGAGATCCTCAGACATTGGAGGGAATAGAAGAAGAACCATGCCAGCTCTTATTTGTTCCCAAATATTCTTTACAAGGTCAGCTATTTATTCCTTATTTCATTAACTACATCCAGGGAGATGGAGTTATATCTATCCATGAACAAATATTATGCCAGTTCTAGGGAATAGGGATAAAGCAGCGAATAAAATGGATAAAATTCCCTGCCCTTTGTAACCATATGGAGGTTATATTCTAATGGCTGCCAAGAGATTTTTAAAAAGAACAAAATAAATCTTCTTGAATTAAATAATACATATCTGAACTAAAACATTTATTGGATACACTTAACTGCAGAAGAAAGGATTGGTGAATTTGAAGACAGATGGATAGAAATCATTCAAGCTAAAGCAAATAGAATAAAAGGACTTTTTTTAAAAAAATGAACAGAGCCTCAATGATTATTGCAGTATCAAGCTTACCATCCCAGAAGTAGAGGAGAGAGAATATGGCAGAACAAATTATTTAAAGGAAATAATCACACCTTCCCCCCAATTTCTAAGCTTGATAAAAAAGTATTTCAACTTATAGACCCAAGAATTTCAGCAAATCTCAAGCAGGATAAATTCAAAGAAAACCACTGTTAGGCAAATCATCAGCAAACTTCTAAAAACTACAGATAAGAAGCCAAAGAAAAAGGCACATTACATATAGAGGAACGACGATCAAAAACAATGGAAGTAGGAGACAATGGAAAAACATCTTTAAAGTGCTTAAAGTGGGGGAAAACCTGTTAACTTGGTATTTCATATCCAGTAAAAATATTCTGAATTATTTAAAGTGAAGCTAAGTGAATTATTTGGATCGTGTGATGTATGAAAACATTGGTGGATGATTTGGTCTGCTCCAAAGTACATCATATGGACAAGCGATTCTGCAGCCAGCCTGCCTGGGTCCAATTCTTAACTCCCAATGCTCACTAGCTGAGTGAACTTGGGCAAGCCTCTTAACTTCTCTCTGCCTTATGTTATCATTTGTAAACGAACATAAAAGTAACATACACCTCACATGGTTATTGTAAGGATTAAATGAATTGTTTAATTTCCAACTATCTGGGGATATTTTAGATATCATTCTTTCTGTTATTGATTGCTAGTTTAATTCCATTATGGTCCAAGAACATTTTGCATGACTGCAATTCTTTTAAATTATAAAGGTTTGTTCGATGACTCAGGATATAGTCTATCTTGGTGAATGTTTCATGTGCAGTTGAAAAGAATGTGTATTTTGTTATTGTTGAGTGGAATGTTCTAAAAATGTCAAGTTGGGTCCAATCGATTGATGGCGTTCAATTCTTCTAAAGCCTTGCTGATTTTCTGACTACTAGTTCTCTCCATTATTGAGAGAGGAGTGTTAAAGTCTCTAACTAAAACTGTGCATTTGTTCAAGTGTCTTTTAAGTTCCATCAGTTTTTGCTTCATATACTCTGAAGCTCTGTTTTAAGTGCATATTTGTCTACCCTCACCATTGCATGTGAGCTGTGACTTGGAAGATAAGATGCAATTTAAAATATGCCAAAGACAGGAAGAACTTTTCAGAAAATAGGAGTAACTATTGCAAAGGCACCAATGAATAGCATGACATGGTCAGTGAATGAATGACAAGTACCATATTGCTAGAGTAGAAGATAAGTGGCAGAGAATCACCAATTAACCACAAAATTCACTACATTTTGTTTTGCCAGTTTTTGATCTGAATTATCCACAATGAAGCTAAGTGAATTATTTGGATCATTTACTCTATGAAAATAACTGGTTTGGATGATTAATGTCTAAAGTGTATCATATGGGCAGCAGAGCATGATTCTGGAACCAATCTGCTTGAGTCCAATTTCTTATTCCAACATTCACTAACCAAGTGAACTTGACCAAGTTCCCTAATTTCTGTCAGCCTCATATTCTCATCTGTAACAAGGGAGCTTCAAAATTTTCTCATCACAGTAAGATCCACCTCAGAAGGTTATTGTAAAGATTATGTGAGTTGACCCACACAAAATGCTTAGAAGGGTGTTTGGAAAATGGTAATCACTCAACAGACTACCTCTACTTATTTCAAAAGCTACTGTCTAAATTGATTGAATAAACCAGGACCTTGTATTATTTTTGGGGGGCTGCCAAACTAAGTACCACAAACTAAGTGGCTTTAAACCACAGAAAGACACTGTCTCAGAGTTCTGGAGGCTGTAAAATCTGAAACCAAGATGTCGGCAGAGCCATGTTCTCTGTGAAGTTTCTGGAGAGAGTCCTTCCTCGCCTCTTTCTAGCTTTCGTTGTTTGCCCGGAATTCTTGGTGTTCCTTGGCTTGTGGTAGCATCGATCTAACCTCTTGTCTTCACATAACTATCTTTCCCCTGTGTGTCTGTTTCCAAATTTCCCTCTTCTTATAAAGATAGTAGTTATGGAGTAGGGCTCACCCTAATCCAGTACGACCTCAGCTTGATTTGGTTACATCTGCAAATACCCTATTTCAAAATAAGACCATGTTTACTGATTCTGGGTAGACATGAATTTTGGGGAGACACTATTCTACCCAGTATGGACCTGAACTGTCCACATCTCCTGACAACTTGCTGTAGATAACCAAGTTTCTGGGGGTTTTTTAAACCCTGTTTGAACAAAATATTTACAAACTTCCTTGCTTGCTTTTTAACATTTTAAAATCAAATATACTGTTTGCAATTGTACTTAAAATTTTTTTAATTTATTTATTTTAATTAGTTTCAAGTATACAGTATATTGGTTAGACATCTATATAGTTCATAAAACAATTCCTCTAATTGCTCCCTCTGTCCCCTGACCTTCCACCTAACCAATGTATTAATGCTAACTGCATTCGCTATGCCGTGCTCCCCATCCCCGTGACCATCCATCAGCTACT
>NW_024349519.1:26118535-26227090 GCF_902729225.1 Pteropus medius
ACTTTGGCCATCACTTGTTTGTTACAGAGGTCTGCGATGAGGTTTGAAGTCGGCTGTGCTATTTGGTTCTTGGGTCGGCACTTTAGAGTTTATTTATTTGCTTTCCCCTTATTGTTATTACCTGTCACTTCTTGGTGATGTTAGTGTTTGTGTTTGTATAGACCCTCTCTCTCTTCTAACTTCTGTGAGTTAGAAAGCCAGACTCCAAGTTTGTTGTATCTGTAAAATTTAGCCTTAAACAGTCATAACAACAGACCAAGGGACTTCCCTTGAATACAGTATATTATATTTAATGCCAATGTTGCATGCAACACACACAGAAATAAGCCAGAATTCTAAAGGTTTACTAACTTGGAGCTTGTTGAGAAAGCTTGAACTCATTGAGACAATACTGTAGCTCATTTAGATAGGGATATAAACAATTCTAGGTATTGATATTGATTTCCTATACCTTCTAATTAGGAATCAGCTGATAACATTTCAGCTCAGGGCACAGACCCTGTCTCAGCCATTTGGAGCACCTGTCCTTTTTGCATGGTTCCTCTGGTGCTGGCTCTTACTTTTTGCATTGAATCCTTCTTTTTTCTTTAGAATCATATCACTATTCACAGCTCTATACACTCATTCAAAGCAAAGTCTTGAAGTATATAAGTTTCATTAACTGATTTCCTTAGAAGACTTAGCTTCCCTCCAATATACTGTACGAAATGTGGGATGCTTTCTTTGTGGGTTAACAGGAATGGCTACTTGATGCTCTGCCTGTCCAGCTGTATGTTTCTCTGTCCCCTTCTCTCTCTCTAAGCCAAGCACTGTTTTTCCAATGCTTGGAATCTTCACCCCATTACGAGGGCCCTTTTCGGCTTTCTCAATTCCCACTTATGCATTTGCTATGTAGTTGGATTACAGATGAGTGAGGTGTTACTGTCTTTACTGAGTGTGATAATGTGTAGAAGCTCAAGTGATAATGGAATGTACACTTCTTCTATTCCTGAGCCTTGGATTCACAAGTCCATTAACCTCTGGCCCCTTTCCTGGCAGGATTCAATAAAAGAGAATTCAAAAGTTGAACTCCGGAGTAGGAAGAAATTGACTATGTAAATGTAGATTCTTCTAGGCATTAAATGAAGGCCCTAATGCTGACCCCATTGCAGTCATTTTCTGAGAAGAAAGTTGGTAGACTGCTTTCATTGAGCATATTTTGAGATACTTAGCCATTAAATCCAGTTTCAAGGTATAGGCCTAGCTTTAGGTAAATCTGTAGTTATGGTCAAGTTTGACTTTGCTGCCTTCACAGTTCCCCTCTGATTCCTCCTCCTTCTGGACAGGCCCTTCTCTATCCCAGGCTCCCACTGAATCTCGCTCCTTTATGCGGCTCCTCATGCTCCAGAACTTCTCATCTCCGACAGTATAGGCCTGTGCTACGTTCTGTTTCCTTGGGGCTGAGCTAGACACTGACTAATACGACACTGAATTCTGCAATTTTTAAGCTGAAAGAATGCTAGAAATAAATTAGATTAATTCTAGTTGAGAGCACGATAAGGGATATATGTATACACATGTATACGTATACACACAAATATATGTATATGCATGTATACATATACACGTACATATATGTGTATCACACCCATACACACATACAATATAGGAATAATATAGAACAGGGGTGCTTTTAGGGAATTCCCCCCAGTCACTCCATACCAAAGGTTTATTCCCTCAAAAGACAGCTGAAATTTTCTTATCTCTTTGGGTCAATGAGCTGAACCTAAGACATTGCATTATACCAAATAGGAGGAATTAGTGAGCCATTATCTTCCTCAGGAATTTTTGCTATGAGAGTCACTCTTTATTAATGAAGCCACAAGTCTCTATAAAATCTTAGAATTCAGTAATGTTCTTAAATTAGAATTTTTGTTTTGAGATAATCACATGCAATTTTAAGAAATGCATTCAATACTTTTTTTTTAGTTGAGGTATTATTGACATATAACATTATGTTAGTTTCAGGTGTACCACATAATAATTTGATATTTGTATATATTGCAAAATGATGACCGCAGTAAGTCTAGTTAGCATGTATCACCTCACTTAGTTATAGATTTTTTTCTTATGATGAGAACTTTTAAGCTCTACTCTCTCAGCGGCACAAATATGTGGTACTGTATTATTAACTATAGTCACCATGTTCTATATTACGCCCCAGGACTTATTTATTTAGAACTAGAAGTTTGTACCTTTTGACCCCCTTCACCCATTTTGCCCGTCTCCCACCTTACATACTGTAGGTATGTTCAATATACAGTGATTGATGGATAGACTGATAAAATAACTATAACTTGTGTCTTACAAGTGATCTCTTCAGGGAAATCTTTTTGGAAATTACTAGGCCCAAGGATAGAAAGGAAATCTGGATCGTTCAGTGGCTTGTGTTTTGTTCTTATGCATTTCTCATTTTTAAGGTGTTTTTAACTTGGTTTTTACACGTATGGTATGCACTTCGCTTCATTATGTGTTACTGTTGTTAGTGAATGTGATGAAATCTAACTTGTGAAAAGCTAGTCTTTTCTTCACTGTGCTGGTCAGGAATGAGGAGTAAGCAGAGGAGTGCAGTGATGGGTAGAGATGAGACCTGGGTGGCAGCGCCTTCCTGAAGGCTGCAAGGCTTCTCTGGTCCCCTGCACCTCAGAGAAGCGGCACGGATGGAGGGTATTGTTCTCATGGCACAAAAGGAACCACACTTCCTTTAGACCAAAACCTACGCACTGTGAATTCTATTTATCATTCTTTCATCCCCTTCTCGAATCCTGACAGGCAAGAATGCTGCCCCAGGGCTGCCATGCTGCAAAGGATGACAGCCGCTCTCAGGGAACCATAAATATTTGGAATTTGAAGTGGATTGGGAATTAAACAAAATAAAACATCTTAAGAAACTAAAGTTTGGGAATAAGTTAGCCAGACTCTGGATTCCTCGAAATGCATTTGATAGGCATTGCATTAAAGCTGACCTCTTTGCAAGACTTTCTGGAGAACGATGGTTAGTGGCTTTTTTTTTTCCTTTTAATGTGATAAAAATGCACTCTGCCAGCTGAGCATGTACTACCGGGGTGAGGGCAGGTTACTTTCTCTGTGGGAGAGAGAAGTGTTAGAGTGAGGCCCTCTGGGGGAGTTCTTGGTGCTGGCTACAGCTTTGACAAAGGCTTGAGCTGAAAGATACATCAAGTTTGAAATACATATTTTACAAGCAGAGGGTGTGGGACAGTGTCCTGGATTCCTTCAGGCGTACATAGAGCATCCTGTCACGCAAGGCAGAGAGGGAGGTTGAACTTACTGCTCAAATCCCATGAGAAGCAAGATCTGCTCTCTCATAATCAGGAGCAAAGTCACATAACTTCTCCCAAGACCCATCAAAACTAAGATAATAAAAGTTTCTAATTCTGAGGAAGGCAAAGGGTAAAGTTGCACAAAGAAAGAAAGAACAAAAGAAAGGAATCATTTGGCTAAGTTGTTTGCTGGGGTTTTAAAGCTTTCTCCTTTATGATCTAATAGGAAAATCCTAGAGTAGTTACGGCAGTGGTTTATCATGCTTAGATCAGTGTTTTTTTGAAGCCATGGACAGAATGGACTATAAGGGCAAAGGCAGGGCCTTGGATCTTAAATCACCATGGCTTTGAGAGTAGCTAACATGAGTAGGGAAGGAGCAGTGATGGGAGTCAAGGCTGGGGTGTAGGCAAGGTTGGGACTGGGTTCGGTGTTGGGAAGAGCAATGTTGGCAGATGTGAAATCAAGCTCTTTGGATTTGTACAGTAAAACTGCTGTTTCTTCAAATCACATCCTCCTATCCCAAGACCGTTATTACTACCAAGGCCATCCCAGCCTGAACTTCAGGTTGCAGGCTAATCACACTATATTATTTATCCTTTCTTCCAAACATTTCATAGAGGGAAAATCTGGGGACTACCAACATCGAGAGGAGATCTAAAAGGAAATAGAAGGGCAAAAGGTAGCATAAAAGGCCCACAGGTACGGAAGGCAGACGTCTAGCTGTGACTCTTGGATATTTGTGTGTTTTGTGTATTTGGCTATTTCAGGTCCTTTTTACTACCAACTGGGGCGCCAGCTCTTTCTCCATCCTTTACCTCTGACTTTTGTCAACTTCTCCTCTAACTACCCAATCTTGTTACCTTGAGGATAGTTCTGAGTCCAGGTCTCCAAATCCAGAATGGCAAATGCTGAGAGTACAAATGAGATGTAAGAATTCTAAAGACTGACTCCGGGGATCAGTTTGGACCTGAGTCTGGGATTAAAGAACAGTTCTTGGCCTTGTACTAGGCAAAGTGATTCCCTTCTATATCGCCTTACAATTAGAGTCACCAGATTTAGCAAATAAAAGTACAGGATGCACTGTTACGTGCTATAACATGGGTGGCTCTTGAAAACGTGTTAAGCAAAAGAAATCTATCACAAAAGACCATATGTTGTATGAGTCCAAGAACATGAAATGTCCAGAATGAGCAAATCAGTAAAGACAGAAAGTAAATTAGTGGTTGCTCAGGGCTGTGGAATAGGGGGCAGGACGGAGAGTAACTGGTAATAGCAACAAGGTTTCTTTTTGGGGTGATCAAAATGTTCTAAAATTAGATTGTGATGATAGTTGGAAAACTGAATATACTAAAAACCATTGAACTGTACAATTAAAGTGGTGGAATTTTATAATACATGACGATCTTAATAAAAGTGTTTTAAAAGTACAGAATGCCAAGATAAATTTGAATTTCACATAAGCCATGAAAAGAAATTTAGTGTATTCTATATAATATTTGGGACATAGTTATACTAAAAATATTTTCCTTGTTTGTTTGAAATCGAAGTTTAACTTGGAGGTCCAGTATTTTATATAGAGATCCTGCTTATGATTCAACTAAATGCCTCAGAAAGCACTAATCTATGGCAAAAAGTAAAAAGAAATAGCTCATGAGACGTCATGTAAATGAGATTTAAGGGGACCCTTACATAATTTAGGTATCAAAATGCTTAACAATTAACCAAGACCAAGAACTTCTTGATTTAATGATAATCATTTTTAAAAACCTAATTGTAGCTGCCAAGGCAGAGAGATTCAGGAAGAAAAGAAATAGTGTTTAAATTCTATTATTAAAATTTTCTAAAAATTATAGAAAATATTTCAAAGTGAGAAGAACTGGATATTTTATAAGAGCCTTCTAATCTTTACATTTTATGAAACTTGCCATTTAATTAGAATATTTCGAGGGAAATTCACAGTCTAAATCTTAACCTTTTTTTGACTTGTTCAAGTATAAGAAATTATTATAAAATGTTTATGACATAACGATTGTTACACAATGAGATTTATCATACAGATTGTCATACTTTATAAAAGAGAATGAGGGCACCTTTGAGTAAAGGTGATTTTGTATATATATAAAATCACACACACACATTTCTGTATTTGTTTTAAAGGGATGTCTCAGTTTGCAAATTCTGGTAAGCAGAATTCTTTGTACTTGCATAATTGTTATCTTCACAGAATGACCACATCCCTGCTCTGATACTGGAAAATCAACATAAAGTTGCCACAGTAGCATAAATCAGTGCAGGATTATTAAGCAATTAACCAGCAGGTTGTGCCTGTAAAGCTCTGTTCATGCTCTTAGTACAGTGGTAAAAGCAGTCAATATTATCTTTTTTTTTTTTAATTTTACAATTGGAAAAATATAAAACTGCAACAAATTGCTCTGAATATAATAATTTGATAAACCGGGATTAGTATATGTTAGAATTATATGGTATAGCATTTAAGTAAACCTTAGATTTTTTTAGATTAAATATTTCAAATAAATAATAGGTAATGAATTAACAGCCTCACAATTTTATAGCCCAGTTTTCTCACTATGATATTGGTGTGCTAAAGGATAAATTTTTCTAAATGACAATAAAAGTTATACATTATAAGAAATTAAAATTAAATAAAAATGGCAAGTTCCATGTAAGTTTAGAGAAAGAAACCAAATCTTTCCCTTCGAATAATTTCAAGGAACGTGAGTGATGTCAACTAAGCAATGGGTGTTGTACATGATAAATGTTGAGAAGTGATTTTTTAGAACACCTTCTTTTTCCTATTTATATCTAGACTTAAAAAAAAATTATTCATTTAGTTCTCACAATAAAACTTAGAGTCTTAAGAGGCCAATGCATAATTGTTCTCCTTTCGAAAATTTCTCTTTAAGGACTAAGATCTTAAAAAAAAGAAAGTATGTGATTCTTTTTTTCAAAATAACAAGCAGGATTTAAGAGTATGAAGGCCATTTGGGGACTGAATCTGCTTAAAAGAAGAAAACTTCAGGCAGCTAACTTTATTCCTTAGATTCATGAGGGCTTAGATATCTTGAGGACTGAAGTGTTTCTGGGGACAGGAGCAGGGTGAGTGCTGAAGCTCCCAGAAGTGGCACTGAGTTCAGGTACCTTGTTTTTCTTCCTGTCTAGTGTTGGCTCATGTGGTCTGCTGGATTCTGGCCCCAACTGTGCAGTTAAAGCCATGATACAAATGAAGAAGTTCAAGCTTTCTTAGCACACAAAGATAGGGAATTTGGTGTTGTAACTGAAACGTCCCACAACTGGTGGACTCTATAGTCCTGAGAATGGAGAGAATATTCGTCGGACTCCCAAAGGGACTACTAGGTCCCTGGGAAAGAGAGCAGCTGGAAAGAGAGGAAGGTTTTCGTGCTTAAATGGCTAAATGACTTAACTAGAATCTCTCATTAAAATTAAGCACACCTCCCAGACTTTAGTAGGCAAGAATATTTGCACATTGTAAATGGTATGCAGAGCTGGGGAAAAAAATGGCCCATGATGTTCATAATTGGAATTAGTGTGAAAAGTAGAGATTAACTTCACAAGGGCTGAGCCTCTCAGACCTGCGTAAGAAAACAACCCACTCTTTTTCATTCCTTCTCTAAGACTGAACAGCTTTGAAACCAGTAATCTTCTGTTTATTCTGTACCAGAAGCTTTCTCTTTGCTATTTCTTTAACATTTTAGTGTCTCTACTTTTGGGTCCAGGTTTCAGTCAATCAAACAAAGAAAGTCTTAGAGCTACTCCCAGCCACTTGAGCTAACTTGTTGAATCAAGAACACATTGAATCTCTATTTCAATTTAAATCCTACAACACACATTATTAGATATTTATATAAATAAATTTAACCCAGTCCAATGCTGTGTTCCTTCCACTGTGATTTATCACCTTTGTTGGATTCCCAGACGTGTCCCCCAGGTTTCTGTTGATGTGAATTTGTTCTTCTGGTGTGGACGGCATCCTCATAGGTCCTATTTTGTACCTGTTGGGGCGTCCTGAAATTGTTTAAAAATTTTTTAATTTTATTTTTCAATTACAATTGACATACAATATTATATTAGTTTCAGGTGTACAACACAGTGTTAGACATTTATATAACTTATGAAGTGATCACTCCAATAAGTCTGACACTGGACATAGTTTTTACAATATTATTGATTATATCCCCTCTGTTGTACTTTACATCCCCATGACTAATTTTTATAAGTGGCATTTTGTACTTCTTAATCCCTTTCGCCTTTTTTATCCATCCCCTCAACCCCTCTTCCATCTGGTGACCATCTACTTGTTTTCTGTATCTATGTCTGTTTCTGTTTGTTTGTTCATTTGTTTTCTTAGATTCCACATATAAATGAAATTATATGGTATTTGTCTTTGTCTGGCTTATTTTACTTAGCATAATACTCTCTAGGTCCATCAATGTCGCAAATGGCAAGATTTTATTCTTCGTTTATGGCAGAGTAATATTCCATTGTATATATGTACCACATCTTTATCCATTTATCTGTTGATGGACACTTAGGTTGCTTCCATATCTTGGCTATTGTATATAATATTGCAGTGAATATAGGGGAAGAGAATGTTGGAAATACAATTCCAACTTAGCTAAATTGATACAATAATGTAACCATAGCAGCAAAGAATCAGTACTTCCTGTTGTCATGGAGTTTACATTGTAGTGAAAAAATCGATTAAAAATAAATATATTACTCAGCCATAAGAAGAGATGAAATACTGCCATTTGCAACAACATGGATGGACCTTGAAATAATCATACTAAGCAAAATAAGCCAGACATAAAAAGTTGAAAATCACATAACATCACTTATATGGGGGATATAAACCTAAAAGCAACAAATGAACAGGACAAACAGAGACTCATGGACATGGACAATGGACAGGTGGTTACCAGAGGGTAAGGGGCAGGGGGTGAAAGGAGGTAGATGGGGAAAAAAAAATTTAATCATTTTTTCAAAAAAAAAAAAACTTAAAAAAATATTGATTGAAAATAAATTAATTAAAAATAAATTAAAGTATATAAATATACATATGTGTGTGTATTATTACAACTCTTTGAGATAAGTATTTGTTTTATCTTCATTTTACAGATGAGGAAACTAAGGCAGAACAAAGTTAAGTATTTTGCCCTAGGTCCTAGCTCTGGACCAAGGCAGTTTGCAATCAAAGCCCATGGCAATGACTGCTACTTTTTTTGTTTATGCTGCATAAAGCCCTCCCCAAACACTTAAACATTCTTTTCATTTGGTAGCTCAGGTTTTAGCAGTTTTTTGCATTTATACTGTTTTGTCTTTTAACTGTGTCGTACTTATTGATAATTATCTTCCCCAATAGGATATAAAACTTTCTGAGAGGTAACACAAAAGTTTTTTGCATGCTCATTTCAGCTGCCGATGGTATACATTCGGCTGGCATCTTGTGACTTCCTGTTCTGTTGACTTAATGCCTTGGACAGTCAGATAAGTGTGTGTACCTGTGGCCCGAGCACTATTAAATCTGAAAGAAATCTATTCTAAGTTGCTTTTGTTGATTCTTTGAAATGCGTTGAAGAAAAGATAAAGCAGTCAAGGCTCCTTGGAAGATTGCATGTGCTGGCCTGGTGATAAACCCATAACACAGACAGTGAGGGCAAGGAACAGTTGGGAAGAGAGAGGGCTCAGCGCTGAAGCCGGTCAGATGGCGATTGACATTAGATCTGCTATGAAGGAGGATCTTTCCAGAGGATCATTAAATGAATTCTTGTAGTTCATTCAGCTGATGGAAGGTCTAAAAGACTTGAAACTTTAGGCCTAGATCCTGTGATTTTTTAATGCCCCCAGAATGAAAAGGACCTTTGTTGACTTTCATTTAGATTTATTTAACATTCAGCCCACAGAACATGGAAGGTGGTGTATGACATTGCAGGGAAATAGGCCCCCACCCACCTCCCATCGTTTTGGCATCAGCTGTTATTGGCTCTCATAAAAACATTGGAAGGGAATTTGTTTTGTGGTTGGGTTTCCTTTTTCATTTTTTTAAAACATCGTTACAGTTAGATCTGCAGTATTTCCTCAAATATGTGAGGGGAAGGGAGCGGTGACTTCCTAAAGGAAAGTATTTATATTTTTAGACTGAAATCTGCTTTTACAAAGCTTTTCTAAAAAAATACATAAAAAGAGAGTTCTGAACAACATAGAATATGTATTAAACTGTAGTTAAGTCATTTTTGCTTATAAAATATATTTTAATATAATGAGAAAGAGATGAGCAATTTTGTTTTAAAGGATGACCAAAAAAAATAATGCTCTAGATTTTAGAATATATGCTTTGATTCCACTTCCTTCGGAACTTTCTTGCTTTATGCTCACATGTCAGCAGTCAGGAGAGCCATTCCCTTTGGACTAACACGATCCAGTTCACACTGTAAATAATAGGCTGGGGGGGGAGGGAGTGTGAGTGGGGAGAAGGCAGAGAAGGCGTGGGAGAGATGCTCTCCCGTGATGACTCAACCCACACTGTTTTGTCATAAACTTATGGTGTATTACAGTTCTAGGGAGTCCTAGTGGTTAACTAGTCCTGTGTTTCTCGTATTGTTGATTGCATGTGCCAGGAGTTGGGGCCCAGGAGTCCGCATGTGGCCCAGTTGAGTTAGTCCAATGCACAGCTGGTACAGTGGCCTATTTCACAAATGAGCAGTCAGTGATCTAAGAGGTAATGGCACCCAGACCAGCAGCCAATTTAAAGCAGAACCCATTGGAGACACGTGCTTGTAGAGTGACACTGTGCCGTACAGATGTGGATGTAGACAGGTAGATATAGCCTCCACGATATGTGTTATGGGGCTTTCGGAAGATATCTTTCTTATTTCTCCATCCTTCTCTTAGGATTTCATCCCAAAAACCCATCAAAGAAGACACAAAATCTTTATGTCACAGCTGGAGACAAAAAATTAGCACAAATATATCAAAAGCTAAGGAGATGTGATAATTTCCAGGCAAAATTTTGATAGTGAAGAAGAGGTGGCGTGAAATTGCATAGGACCTGAAAGGGAGCCCTGAATAGGGGGAAAGTCACAAGTCGACCAGTGAAGACTAGCTGGAGGATAGGAATTTTGCTTTCTAATTTTTTATTATAAAAGTTTTCAAGTGTTCAGAAAAATTAAAAGAATGATATATTGATTACTCAAATGTCTACCATTTATATTGAAAAATTTTAACATATCCCCGCATTCGCATCCTCTATCTGTATGTGTGTGTGTGTGTGTGTGTGTGTGTGTGTGTAGTCAGGGATGAGCGTTTCTCTGAGAATACAGAATGCAAGACAGGGAAAACGACAAGATGCACTGCAGAGAGGATCAGAATTTACTCCAGGTCACGGAGTCGGAGAAGGGGCACAAGACCTAAGATTGTTGGAATCGCAGACTCTGCCCTTTCCACTGTATAACACATCCTGTTATTAACTGTGATGATTCACACCTGACACTGTGATCACACTTCTGAGTTTCAAGTTGCTTTCACATAATGCATATTATTTTCAGTGTGTCCTTCTACCTAGTGTAAAGGAAAGAGGAAATTAACCGGGAAGGGGAGATGACAGAGGGCACAGAACGTCCTGAAAGCAGAGTATTTCCAAGCTCAAAAGATGAAGTGTTTTTCTCATGCTGAGCTGTGAGGTTCTTTTGAAGTTTTGAACAAGAAAATCTGGAAAAATTAATTTGGGGCTTTCTCCTCATAAAGAAGAGCCACAGTACTTTACAGGGAAAGAAATAAAACAGTGCCATCTAGCACCCGTGCTTCCTGTCCTCTCACATCGACCTTGAGGAATATTTACCTGCTTACAGTCTGTGTTTCAGCCTTTCTTCTGCACTCTAGGCTTCTGTACACGCTGTTTCCTCCTTCTAGAATATCCTTTTCCCCATCTTTTCAACTAGGGGTGTCCCTCACCCCCACCCCCAGTCTCTGCACCGCCACCCCACCTAGGGCTTAGTACTATGGTTGCATTTTCACTCTGAGTTATAATTTCCTGTTTATTTATCTGTTTCCCCAGACTGAACCTCGGACTTCAGAGTGGCTGAAACTGTGTCTTAATTGCCTTCGTAGTCTCAGGACTGCCACTGGTAGACGTACAATAATATTTGTTCAATGGATGACCAGAAACCAGAAACTTACAAAAATTTGGTGCAGTAAGGTTTAAATGAATGTGGAATAAAGTGTAGCAGGATTTGCTTTCATGTTATTTTGTGATTTGTTTTTCAAGAGTGAGAGGCAAGTGAGAGAGTTTGGCAGATATCTGAGAAGCTGAGAGGAAACAGACTTCAATGTGGTTAAGACAGAGGCTTAAGCAGGTTGGAAGGTGCCTAAGGGAATATTTGTGGAGCTAATGATCCAGTCTTGGGGACAGAAAATATGGATTTTTTTCAAAAAAGAAGTTTTTTGAGCTCTGTGCTATGGTTAGTAGGGATGAAGATGGAGAAAAGGACCAGGGCCAGAGAGGAAAATGGGTATGGCTACAGCCCTGCTCAAGGAGCAGCCATCGCAATGCTTGGTTTTCGCAAAGGGCAAAGGCAAGGGGTTCAAAATAAGCTATAACTCCATGTGCAGCCTGAAAAGGTCTTTGCTAGTCTCCAGAGGAATCCGGTTTCCAGAAAATTTCTAAATATGTATTTTAATTTACAATACATATAATGTAAAATTTATCATTTTGCTCATTTTAAAAATGTTTTTTTAAATTACAGGGAAATATAACATAAAAGTTACCATTTCAAGCATCTGCTAAGTGTGCAGTTCAGGGGCCTTAGGTACATTCACGTTGTTGTGCTTTCGTCTCCAGAACTTTTTTCATCTTCCCAAGCTTCACACCCCCTGAACACTAGCTCCTCATCTGCCCCTCTCCCCAGCCCCTGACCACCACCATTCTACTTTCTATCTCTATGAGTTTGACTATACCGCAGCTCATATAAGTAGAACCATACGGTATTTGTGCTTCGAGGATTGCCTTATTTCACTTAACCAATAATGTCTTCAAGGTTCATCCGTGTTGTAGCATGTGTCAGAATTTCCTTCCTATTTAAGGCTGAATAATCCTTTATTGCATGCAAATACCACATTTCGTTTACCCATTCTTCTGTTGATGGATATTTGGGTTGCTTTTTGGCTATTGTGAATAATGTTCCTATGAGCATAGGTGTACAAATATCTCTTCGAGAACCCACTTTCAATTCTTTTGGATTTATACCCAGAGGTGAAATTGCTGGATTATATGGTAATTCCATTTTTTAATTTTTTGAGGAATTACACCATATTGTTTTTCACAGTGGCTGCAAATTCTCACCAGCAGTGCACAAGGGTTCCAATTTTTTACATTCTCAACAACCCTTGTTATTTGTTGTTATTGTTGTTGTTGTTTATTTGTTTTGTTTTTAATGGCAATCCTAATGGTGTGAAGTGGTAACTCATGGTAGTTTTGATTTACCTTTTCCTAATGATTAGTGATGTAGAGCATCTTTTCATAGGCTTATTGGCTATTTGTATATCTTTGTTGGAGAAATGTCTATTCAAGTCCACCCACTTTTAAATCTGGTTGTATTTTTGTTTGTTTAATCATAGGCATTCTTTATATTGTGGGTATTAAATTTCCAGAAGTTTTAACCAGTGTTCTCTCAGTATTGCCCAAAGGTTGATCTTGATCAGTCATGTTCATTTCTCCTTTTTGCCCAAAGAATAAGTCTCGGCTCATCAGTAGGACAAAATCAAGCCTTTCATGCCGACTTTAGTCACACCAGCTACTCGTAGATTCCTAAAGATGTTTTCATTTTCATTTCTCCAAGGCTCTGCAGGGAAGCCTTCTACCTGGACCTCCGTTCCCCAGCCAGCTTCACCCTGCCATGTTTGACTAACTTTTCAAAATTCATCTCGAATGCAAGTCTCCCCAACATCCATTCAGAATTAACAATTTTTTAAGTTTCCAGAGTAGTTGGTCTTCGAACTTTTTGATAAAACAACTCCTGAAAAGATTTTGGAAAACTGGTTAGGCCCAATTTCTTAAAGTCTAAGTTTAAATAGTTACATAACATTTAATTTCCCGAGTATTATAAAACTGATAGTTTAAAATGCAGCGATTATATTTCTCTTTTAAATGTGTTCAATAGAATCTAAATAGCATTGCAACTTGATTTCCACCTTTAGCCATTAAAAAAATACAAGAAAGAGTTTTTCCTTAATAAGAGTAGGATGAAAGCGATAGAAAGCAATGAGTGTAGATCTTGGTTTGGGGCAGCAGCAAAACCCAGACACGTTTGTATGTCAGAGGACAGAGAGGTGTTCCCTGTCCTCCTGGAGGTTCCCTGCCCTCCTTACACCCTGGGTAAGCCATCAGATCCTGGAGAAGAGATGGCTATGAGATGGGTTAGACAGTGGCAAATAGTTTCCTACACCCCAGCACATGCCACAGAACCAGCTGAATGATTCCTGAGTACACACAAAGAGCCCGGGGTTCAGAGAGAGAACCCCTAGACCGGAAGGAGCAAGTGGATTGAAAGAGAACTTTTTCTGTGATGACTTGTGTAGACCAAAGACCAAGGACCAGGCAGGCAATGCGTGTTTAAGAAGATGCCTGTGTGGACAGGTGACAGAGTGGGCCTGGTTGACTCCTCTCCTCTTCTGGCCTCCTTGGCATCAGACACGACCCCTGCTTCTCCCACCAAAACCTAGACACAACCTCAGGCAAAGGGTTGAAGGAGATTTAGTTTCTTCCACTCTGATGTAATGGTAATGGTGTAATGAGGCAATGGTGGCTTGAAAGATAAAATACTGTGGGTTAAAGAAAAATAAAGCTACATTTCTTATACATCTGGATGTACCAGAAAAAATATGTTGAGATATAGACTAGCTACAAATGTATAGAACATTTTATTCTTGCTTGTCTAATTAGACTTACCTCGTTCCTACTCCTCTAATTAAATCTAACTCTTGCTCCTAGAATGGGAATTGTATCTATATTAAATGTAGAATTAAGTGCTTTGCACACTAGTGTTTGTGGAATGTGTGTGTGTGTGGTTACTATGGCTGTGGTATCTGAAAAAGAACCGTATTGATTCTGGACAACTCAACCAATATTTCTATTATTCAATTTGATCAATTCATGCCTTTTGGGGTCTTATTTTGGAGTCACACTTAAAACTTCTGCATCAGTGTTGGGAAGAAAGCATTTTTACTGAGGAAACAATGAACTTAGAAAGTAAAATGAAAGGAAAAAATTGGAAATTAGAGGAGATAGAACAGTACTAATGAGAATGAAGGAATTCCTGAGAAGGATTGCTACCATGTGGGGAGCCTGAAGGAAGTAACAGTTCAGATCAAGTTCACTGGGCCATCAGAGAGCCGCCCGGAGAGCAGCCAGACAGGTCTCAAAGCAAGCACAATCCAGGAGTCTAAGGTTCTCAGATTTAAATGCATTTCATAAGTGGGCCTTCAAATCCAATTAAATGGGGCCAGAATTATAACAGCTTCGAGTTAAGCTTTTAGCTGAAATCTGAGGCCTGAAAGTTGACTTATTCATGTGCTTTTGATTAAAGCATTAGACAAAGCAAAGCAACAATAAAGCAATTTTATGACTTTAGAATCCTTGAGCAGGTGAGCTTGGCCTGCCTGGGGTGAAATTATTTACAGTGCACCAACCTCCACCATTTGTTCTCTCGAGTTTTGAGTTTTGAAAGTACTGTGCCAAAGCGCCTACACTTGAAATAAGGTGTAGGACTGATAAGCATCCTTGTGTTGGAAAGGTGCCTGGGCAATGCAGACAGAAGGAGAACACACTCACAGGCTTGCTATTAAACTCTCACGGGGACCAGGTGATGATAAGAGTTTCCTCCACCAGAGAGGTGAGGTGCCACCAAGTTCCTCAATCACCGACAGCTCGTGCTTCCTCAGACTAACTCAGAAGAGGCAAGTGCGGTTCTGCAAAAGTATCCAGTGGGAAGTGGTTACAAAGAGGTTTTCTGGGTGTCTATTTTCTCTGTATTGTAAATGATGTTAAAGCTGGATGGTAAAGTTAAAGAACAGAATGAATTGATATAAATTCTATGTAATTTGTCATTATTAAAATGATCACGTTAAGGGAAGGCGAACTGCTGTACATTTATGTTGTGGTCAGTAATGTTAGCACCAAAATGATAAAAAAAAAAAAAAGTAGAGAATGTAGTAGAGGATTTTTTAAAGTCAGAGTAATCAGTTCTTTCCTCTAAGGGAAGGTTAATATTAGGTGCATGTTTTGGTAACTCTCTGAACATAGGCAGTGTAATGCAGGAGCGCCAGGCCAGGAACCTGCACCTGGGCCTTGCATATTCTGAAAAAATCACCTGGAGGGCTTGCAGAGTGAGACGTGCAGTTTATTACTCACAATATAAGGAGGCTTCGGCACTTGGCCAGTTGGAGCTGCAGGAAAAGGCAGTCGACCAAGAGCAGTCATTGTTTTATATGCGAGCAGTGGGTAGAGGGATTGCTTCATCCTGGGGAACAAGGGTCTTCCCCTGTGGATGAGAGCTGGACATGCTGCCTAGCTAGTGCTGGAGAGGACCGGACAAGCAGTGTGTCCTCGAGCGGAGCAGGGAGATAATGTCCATAGGAGCCAAAGGGGCAGATAGCACCCATGGGAGCGACAGGAAGTGTTCTTGGGGGCAAGCACAGCCTGGGAACACTTAGTTCATTGTCCTCCTTGGGGCTGCTTGACCCAGAGTCCTCTTTGCCTCCTGTGTCTGTGGAGTGGCTATGTTTGAATTAACCCCACAGGCAGCAACTCATTTCTGCTCATCCCAGTAGGAGAAATATTGCTTTAGGGGTTTTACAACACTAATGTGAAAGTATGTGACCATTTTTGGTGTGGTTGTTGTTGCTGCTGTCTAGAGTGGACTTCTTGCCTTTTTCCATTTGTATATAATCCAGAGGAGATCTTCCCAGAACTAGTTCTTTTTAGAATGGTATGTGTCTGTAAGTCTTCTTGTATTCTTGTCTGTCTTGTGAATTATGTTGTGGACTGACTTTCTCCAAAGAGCATTTGTTTAGTCGCAGAACATCGTCTGTCCCCAGTTGACAAGACATTTATTTATTCAGTGCCTCCAGAACCAGGTCCAATTCCCTCTACTCAGCTCTAAGACCTTCTGTGGTAGAGCACCAAATGTAATTCCTGGTCTTGAGTCACATTTTGGAAAACAATAGCCAAGACCTGGAAGATCTGTAAATTGTCAGGTGCTGGTGGGTGGATGGATATATAAATCATCAAGGTGCAGTGCAGGTGCACTGTTCTCTAATGCTATGAGAGTTGGGCTCATCTCCTCACTGGTCCAGCTGTGTTCCTACTTACCATGCTTCCTTCATGTGAAATATCTTGCCCTGTCCACACTGCTATCTGATCCCTTAGGACCTAGGAAATGTTTCTCTTTGTCACAAAACTTTCTCTGGCCACTTTAGTCCTCACTGATCTTTTGTTCTGAAATTTGAAAGTAACTGTATTTTCCTCCACACAATTAAGCAAGGTCATACCATCATCTTTAATGTTTGCTTTTATTTCAAATATGTTGGTCTCATATCTTCAATATAAATTGTAAATCCCTTTTTCCAACAGTACTGGACCCTCATTAGACATTTGTTTGGTGAGTGATTATGGAAGACTCTTTAAAGCAAACAAACAGCACTTGCTCCCCTGTCTAATAAAGCAGCATTTATTCCTCTTCTTTGCTGTAGTTTTAGTGGGATTTGGGAAAGATGTGTTCAGTCAACCATCTTTATTCTTAAGTCTAGGTCACTTTTCCAACATTACCAGCTTTTAAGTGGCGGAACCAGGCCCCAACCTGATATTTGGACTCCAAGTTTAGTGTTACTTCCAACATAGCACATATTTTAAACAGAAATGGTTTGTGGGGAGAATCTCATTTAGCTATACCGGAATGTAGATGCTTCACTAAATCTCCAGCAAATACATCTTTTCAGAATAATTTTTTCAGAGTAAATAGTCAAATATTATACTGTTTAATTTCTTGATCCTCAACATCTATTTTAAAGTTTTTTTTTTTCTCATGAATCTATTCTTAGTGATGAATTTCATTTTTCAGGACTTAAAAACAGATTTTTATCAATATAACACAGGCACACACACTTTAGGCAAGTCTTTACATCATATAGAACAAACCTACAATGTCTTTGTCTGAACTTCTTCCCATAGTGACAAGAAATAGGTACATATCCTATGTGTGTTCTATTATGAATAATATTATTCATTTACTTTTAGCTTAGTTTTGCTGTGTGCGTATTTAATTACCAAAGTAATACTTACTCATTTAAAAATATAAAAACAAATACAGAGCAGGATGAAATAAAATGTCAAACCTCTATCAGTTCTTCCCAATTTCACTCACCAATGGTAACTTCTATTACTTGCTTGGCTCTTGGCAGAAAAGAGATGGCACTCTCAGAAGGGGGTAATGAAAGAAAGTTTTATGAAGGAACTGTTTACAAGGTAGTGGGCAGAGTTCCGAGGCTCTCATAAGGAGTAGCAGAGCATCCTGGAGACTCCGTACTACTTTCATAGGCCTCCAGGAGCAAGGTCAGGGAGTGGCTGCCCACCCAGCAAGACCAACCATTGTAGAAAAGGGCCAGAGAGGAACCGCGGCCTTGGGTTGAGGAATACATTGTTGTCCATCCTGGGGCCTGACCAGGAAAGCTGGAGGAATAAGTACCTCATTCTTTTCTACTCCTGGCCTCCATGTCTTGCCAGTTTCTGCCATTGGCCAGATCTAACTGGATGTAAGAGGGCAAGAGAGCCCTCTGGTGCCGTCAGGCTCCTGGGTGTTCAGCAGGATAGAGAAGGATGGAGGAGTCTGGAGTTTCCCTATAGCCTCATGGCTCCCAGGCAAAGTCGGTGCATTTGCAGATTCCCTGGGTTTCCTCTCAGAGCAGGGGCAACTTCTGTGGTGGATGATCCTTTACAGAGGAAGGCTGTGGAGTAGATAGGCACCTGGGGATCTGAGCCTCCCAAACAGTGAGTCTCCAGCCACAAAAGGGCAGATCTGAGCAACAGATGTTGCCTGTGGCGATGTTTTAATATTTAGAGTCTGACTCATCAAATCCAGGTGGTAATCACTAAGATCCCTGGGCCACCAAGCAAAGATTTATGAAAGAGCACTTAGCTCTTAAGTAATGCATGATACAACAGAGAAGCATTTTCTCTTTCTGGGAACACAATGCTTGAACTGGTCTGACCATATTCAGAACCATAGCATTGCTTTTGTTTGTCTGTAATATCTTCCCCAACGTCACCATGTTGTAACAATATATAAATACTAGGCAATTATGTATAAATGTTGAATTATACTAAAATTTTGACCAAGTAAGTTTATTTTTCAGTTTATTTTTCTTTAATTTTACCCATGGAATTGATTAGGGTAGATTAAAGGGGTTAGTGATTTATAAAATGGACCACAGAGCTGTATGGTTGAGTTCCAGGAGTTAGGAGGATGGCAGTGCACCAACAGAGAAATCACATTTTCATAGAAAGCGTTCATCCCAGCTGTGGCTAGAGTAACTAACACTTGTCTGTGATCTTTATAGAAAAAGATAAATCAAAGCCTGGGTTAGGAGAGGAATCAAGACAGTGATTAGAGCATTCCGGAGGATGTGGAAGTAAATTAAGTGTTACATGTTTTCAGCTTGGAGTTTATACACTTAGTTGTGCCACGACTTCCAGAATCTCTGAGTAAAAACGATGGCCCCATCCCTTTGCAAAGAAAAGGCACAATGCGGCCACCATCAGCATGATTATAACTTTTCTAAACCCTGTGCATTTCTCCCACTCTCTTCGTCAGGATCCTCAAGCCAGTCACCCACCTCTCAGTGCTTGGTTCCTAATATGATCACAGCATTCTGTGTGTGGTCCCACGAGTGACAATGACAGACAGGCTGTCCCTAACACAAATGGAGACCCACATAGCACACACTTAGATATTCCAAGCTAATAAACTATTAAAATATGTTCTAAGAACATAATTCGATTATTTTTATTTTGTTTTAACTTCATTTTTAACTGCATTATGAGATATAGTTTACATAGCATAATGTTCATCTTTTAAGTATACATATTCAAAGAATTTTAGTTTATTTACAGAGTTGTACGGTCATTACCACAATCTAATTTTAAAACATTTTCATGACCTTAAAAAGAAACCTCTTGCTCAGGAGAAGTCAATTTCCCATTTCCACTCTAGCCCTAGGCAACCACTAATCTACTTTTTTATCTCTATAAATTTGTCTTTTCTGGATACTTATATAAATAAAGATATACAATATGTGATACTTTGAGATCCTTTTATTCTTAAGCATATATCAGTACGTCATTCCTTTTTATCGCTAAATAGAATTCCATTGCATGGATATACAAGATTTTGTTTTCTATTCACCAGTTTATGGACACTTCGGTTGTTTCCACTTTTTTGGCTCTTTAGGTGAATAATGCTGCTATGACCATTGTGTACAAGTCTTTATGTGAACATATGTTTTATTTCATTTCTCTTGGGTAGATAGAAGTGAAATTGCTGGGTAAAATATAAGCCTGTGTTCTATTTTTTGAAAAACTGCTAAACTGTTTTCCAAAGTGGCTATACATTTGACATTCCCACCAGCACTATATGAGGGCTCCGATTTTTCTACACCCTCAACAATACTCGTTATTGTCTGCCTTTTTTTTTATCATACCCACCCTAGTAGATAAGAAATGGTATAAGGTGTAGTCTTAAACCCATGTATTAGGTTCTAAATTCAGAGATTTTTACTTTCCATTTTAGAATTTCATTTGATTTTTTTAAAAAATTCCATTTTCTGGTAGAATTCTCTGTTGTTTTGTTTTGCTCCATCTTTTCCTCTATTGAACATATTATAATTATGTTAAAATTTTGTCTGCTATTGGTCTGTTTCTGTGTGTGTGGGGGGGCGGTGCGCGCGTGCACGTGTGTGTTTATCTCCTGTAAGGACTCAGTAGACTTGATATAGTCCTTTTCTTTGGCATGCCTTGTAATTTTTAACCGAATGCTGAGCATTGTATATAAAATCTTGTAGAGGATCTAGATGATATTGTCTTTCTCCAGAGATGAGTTTCACCCTCTTCCTTGCTAAGCAGATAGAGAGGGAGTGGATCACTTCGGTTCGGTCCGAGACTGAGCAGATTTGAGTCTGGGTTGCAGCCTGGCATAACTCAATTTACCTTTGGTTCATCCCTGATGTCCTCGAGGGCATTCAACCTGAGAACCTGATGTGTGTACTGGAGCTCCTCTCCCTGGCCAGTTATGAGCTCCAGTCTTTGTCTCATCATTACTATGAGGCTGCCCAAACTTTGTTCTGGGTTTCTGAGGGTTTTTACCCTCCCTTCCTTTGCAGCTGCCTTGAAGAGAAAACTGTCCTTGTGTGAGGGCTTTCAATTATGTCACTCTAGCTGCATAAAACTGCCCCAAAGTCTGCTGATTTCTCTGACAACCAGAAGCAGCTCTCTACTTTGACAAAGCCTGGATTTTTGGCTTCTTGTTCATACCCAGGACCTGGGTTAACCGATTTTTCTAGTGAAGTGGCTGCAGAAGGTCAAATCACTGCTTCATGGGGCTCCACTCTGAAATTTTATTACTCTTTTTCCTTGTTACTTCAGCAACTATGTGATGTCTTTAAGCAGACAATGTTTATATTTTACCTAGCTTTTCTAGTTGTTCCTGGCAGAATGCTTGGTCTATGTAAGAGACTACATCCTACCTAGAAGCATAAGGCCAGTGCTAAAGCAGGTATTTTTTTATTTACATCTTTTTAAAGTGCTTATATTGAGAAAATTTTAGAATATCTAGTGTGCTCTATTGCTATAAATGGGAAGACTAAGCGTACGTTTTAATTGATGTGTTTTCTATTAAAACATATTGTCTTTACTATATGTATATGTTTAATCATGACATGAAATACTGTTTAGATATGGTGCTTAACTAATCACTTCTTCAAATTCTATTTATACTTTTTAAAATATTTAAGCAGGATAAACAAATTAAAAGCAGTGAGCTATAAAGATACCAAGATTTGCAATAACTGTTACAGACAGCAGAGAAGTCTTGTTGATGATGTGCCACTTAGTTTGCACGTCTAAATTACCAGGACAATCTCCACTGATAGAACAGAGGAAATGTGAACAAATCACAAATAAAACTATCTCAAATTTTCTTTAGAAAATAAAGGACATCTACATTGTTTCATCTAAAACAAACAGACCATATATTTAGAAGTTAATGACTTTATTTTGAATCATCAGAAGTAACCAACTACATATCACATTTTTCTAAAATTGTTGATTAGTCACATTTCTAAAGCAATTAAGTGTAAAACAGCATAAAAATTTAATTTCATTTATAGTTGAATGCCCAATGTAGATTTTGAAGTTCCACCTTTTAACAACTACAACATGAATTAGATCACTAAGTTTTCTTTTGTGAATGATTGTTTCTGCCATTTAAAATGTTTTGATATCTGCATGTTTCAGATAGCAGTTATCTGATTAACCAGAACATTTCCCTAAAGCTCTATTTTTAGCTGGCCTTTCCTTTGCCTTTGGAGATCTGCCATCTGCAGTGATCTCAGGGGAGGGAGGGCCTATTTACTGGAGAATTTGTACTTCAAGCAAGATGGCAGGGTCCTGGCAGGTTATAATTTCCACTGTTGGGGATCTCAGACAGTCAGCATCTGCTTCCTTATTTTGGAGGAGACATATCCAAGGGTGGAACTTGGCAATTAGATTAAAAAAAAAAAACAAAAAACTACAGATAATAAACTGATTCCATTTCAGAGAGTAGGAGAAAATAGATATAAATTGTTTGTTTTATCATGTTGCTTTGTTATTAATAACAGCGATTGTTATTTCTCATGAAATAGCAACAAGGTGTTATATATATTCATCTATATACTTATAAAATTAATGGCAGTATATGTTTTATAGCAGCAGTTCAACATCCCCCACCATTTAGATGAGGGACACCAACCTACAAATACTGGCCAGGTAGTTGTGATTCCATCCCTTTTCTTTTGTATATAAGAAAGACTAGCAGTATACAAAGGACCGAGAGTAAACTTATTGGAGGAATTTTAAATCTACCGTAATTTAAAAATAAATAAAAGGAATCAATCCCAAATTGATACTCTGTTTTTTTGATATACTTCCCAGTGATAGATACTCACCAGTGGATCATGTCTCTTAGGTTAGAAAGTGCTGTATATAATACAACAACATCATGCAATAAGTAATTATCTTTCAATTGTTAGCTCAGTATTAACCACTGTATGAAATTTTATCCCATTCTCAATGTCACCCATATAATGTACCGCTCCTTCCTTCTATCCCCCTCCCTCTTTTGTGCTCATGTGTAGTCTGCACATGCTTCTACCATTGCATGATTTCATTTTGGGGGGCGATTATTTATCTCCTCCTACAAACTATAAGCTCCCTCAAAGTAAGAACTATGTCATATTTATTTCCCTGTGTCTGGTACTCAGCCTGCCACCTGGTATGCAATAGTTGTTTGATATATGATTGTTAATGAACAGGAGCAAGATTTAGTAACCTACAATCACTCAGAGTTAAAGCCTGAGGCATGCGTGCTAATGACATGGGCATCTAGTATTGTAAAACATTTAATAAAAGAAAGACAATAATTTGGTGGGGCTGATGAAATTCTTGTTCAAATAAAAATGAGTTTTAACATGAAATTTGGAGTGTATTGAGTTGAGTTTACAATAACAGGCAAGAAAAGAGTAAAATATTTTAATGAGGAAAAGTATTACTCTAGCCTGGTTTCTATTCTTAATTGCTTCCATGCACAGCTACAGGAATTGAACACAAACGAACGACTAACAGAAACATAAGACCATATACATGACTTTATCTTGAATCATAAAGAGTAACCAACTACATATATATGTATATATGCATATGTATACATATATATATATATATATATATATAATTTTTTTGCACACTGCTCTCAATTATGGTGGCAATATTCAGCTTTGTCCTAGAAAAGCTAATTCTTTGGGGAAAACTGAGTGAGAAATCAGAGTAGCATTTAAGGGCACTTTGAGTCTTTGAGGAAGTGTTTTAGGCAGTCAAAGGTTTTTCCTGTTAGAAAGATCAATATAGATCTTGACTAAGGTGTCTTTCGTAGGCTGTCAGGAGAAGTGGAGTAGTATGTAATGGACTTTTTCAGTCTTTTCAATATCACATTAATTCTCAATCACGAGATAGAGCCAAGAGTCTCAAGTAAGTGATTCACACATGTGTGGCTGCAATAACAAGAGGGTCACTAACTCTTTGAAGAGGAGTGTAGGGGCCTCGCTGTATAGTTGTTAAAAGCTCAGACTCTGAAACCAGACTGCGTGGCTTGGTGACTTAACATTTGTGACCTTGAGCATATTGCTTAACTTCTCTGTGAATCAGTTTCTCATCTTTAAAGTCAGGATAGAAATGGTATCTACTCCACAGGATTGTTGTACGGATTAAATGAATGAATATATATAAAGTGCTTGCACACTACGTGACACATAAGAAACACCATATAAATGTTAGCTATTTTTATTATTAATATGGCATAAGCAATAACAGACATATAATTCAGGGCATCAATAATCGATGTTATTCTTTCCAGCTAGTAGGCAAGCATGTAGTCATAAGCATCAAAAGAAATCACTAATACTGCATAATTGATGTGACACAATTAAGAGTGCAGGTGGGTCACCCTTGAAAGAATCCTTTTTGAGGCTTTCAATTAGAACAAGTGGTAACCCCATAGAAGCTCTGTGGAAATTGTGGTCTCCTACTGCAGAGAGGTGTTATTGAGTGTTGTACAGATGTCACTATTTCTGACACATTAATCAATAGGTGCCTTGAATTATGGATTTATGAATCTAAATCTACGTATAAGGTTTGTGGTATAAAAATAACAGCAGGACTTCCTTTTTTCTTTATAAAGTCGACTTTCCAGAGATGCCACAATCAGGGTGTCATTGAAATACTATTTTTTGCCTGGATTCTCATTCATTAGACTTCTATAAGAAGCATGCAAATATTGCAAGGGCAACAGTGGTCCAGTTATCTATTTCTTTGCAACCAATTATCTCAAAATTTGGTGATGAAAATTGGCTTCCACTTGACTATGCTCACAATTCTGTGGGTCAGGAATTTAGGCAGGGCAGAGTGGGGATGGCTCGCCTATGTTACGCAAAGTTGGAAGCTTCAGTTGGGGTGACTTGAACACTCATAAATGTCTGGGGTGGCTTGACTGGGGATATCAGCCTGGGACCTCAGTTCTTCTATCCTAGATGTTTTCTGGGGCTTTACTCCTGTGCCTGAGCAAGGATGGCAAGAACAGCTGGGAGTTGGCCAGCATGGCTTGCTCTCTCTCTCTCTCTCTGTCTCTGTCTCTGTCTCTCTGTCTCTCTGTCTCTCTGTCTCTCTGTCTCTCTCCCCACATTCTCTCCATGTGGTTAGCTTGAACTTCCTCACAACATGATGATCTCAGGGTAGTTGGACTTGTTACGTGGTGGCTGACTTCCAAGAGGCAGGAAGTAAAACTATGAGGCCAATGTCTATGACTAGAACTGGCCCAGCATCACTTCAGCTCTATTCTATTGGTCAAAGCAATCCCAGGGCCTGACCAGAGTCAAGGGAGTGGAAAGAGAGACTCTGCCTCTTGAGGGAAGAGTGGCAAGGTCATATCATAGAAATGCGTGCACATGGGAAATATTGCAACAGCCGTCTTTAGAGAACACTAACTGCTCAAACAGAAATTCTAAACTGAAGGCCCTTAGGCTGCAATGTACCTTCCTGAGCGATGATTGTCTGAGTTTCTGTTATATCTCAGAGGACAACCAGCAATTAATAAGCTTGGACCAAAGCAAGTTTAGCAAAGCCCTCTTTCCCTATAAGAATGACAGGCAGTTGATTGCAGGCAGTGCGGAGAAATGCTGACACAGAATTCCACTCACAGTGCTCTTTCATTCTGTACAAAATTCCACTCAGTCTTGCACTTCGGTGCAAGTGTACGTGCACTGAGGTAAATATACTTCCCAGGGTGTTTGAGTTGAGTTTAATGGTTACTTATTTGATTAGATAGTCAAGAAGCTCTTCATTGTTTTTCCTGAATTTCAGTAAATTTATTGTTTCTTAGTAAATTGATGCAAGACTGAATTAACACTAGTCTATCTTCTAGGTTCTTAGTTTCTTTGGAGGCTGCACTGTGTGCTGAAGAATCATGGGTTCTGGAGTCACAGATCTGGTTCAGATTTTGGGTTTTCAGCTATTAGTTGCTTGACCTTGAGAAAATTACTTAACATCTGTGACCTTGGAAAAATTAGAATGATAATTGTTCTTCCATATTAAGTTTTGTAAGAATGAGGCATTTGATAAATGTTGACTATTTTTCCTTGGAAAATAATCAGGAAATCTTTCTGCTACTTGGGTCAATATAAAGGTCTTGGATACTAAACCTAGGGAAGGAAATATTAGTTCTTTGCCAAGAAACATTTGCACTTTCTTTTGTGATAATATACACAGCTGCCTCTCTGAAGGGGATGTAATGCACAGCAGTTTTTCTAGTGACACCAACAGTGTGATCATTGCAGTCTTGGTGAGTTGGGCTCCTACTCATCCTTTGGTCTGGAGTAAATGCCCCTCCTCCAAGAGGTCTTCCCTCAGTATCCTATCTAATATAGGTCCTCCCTGCTTTTTTCTGTCAATGCACCTGTTCGTCACTTTCGAGGCATTAATCTCATGCTATAGCTATTGTTGTTTATTTGGTTATTCCTTCCCCTATATTTATTTATTTTTCCCTGACTGGTTTTTATTTTATCTTCATAAAAGCATTTGAAGGAGTGCTCAATTTATCTCTGTGCTAACTCCCTGCTACTGCAGCAGCTGGGGATTAGGGACTGTAAGAGGACACTGGGCTTGAGGAGGTCCAATGAGAGAGAAAGAAAGCTATATTCTTGAGAAAATTTTGGTGAACTGACATGGAGGGGAAACAACTGAGTCCATGGATGGAGGATTCTGTGAGACATCGGGAACTGAGGATTATTGAAAATGAAAATATGTTAGCTTATGTATCTCAAAAATATGTTGCCATTATATCTATCTACTGAAAAAAATCACAGGTAATATCACCTCATATATAAAGTTCTTAGCACACTGCCTTGCATTTAGTGAGTAGTCATTAAATGGAAATAATGATGTTAATGAGGTTGGTAATGCAGATGATCACTGGTATGGTTTCATGGCTGATGATAAATGTTGTGGTAGAAAGCCTCTAAGATGACCTCAAACGACCCCTACCTCCTTGTCTTCATACTTTTGTGTACTCCTTTCACTTTGAGGAGGAGTTTGGCTTTAGTGACTCACTTCTTGCAAATAGAATGCAGCAGAGGTGTTGAGACGTCACTTCCAAAATTAGATGGTAATTTCTGACTTGGGTGATCTAAGAAAAGCCATTTGGCATGTTGTGAACCAACCTGTTAAGGAGTTCATATTGCTAGGAACAGGATGGGTCTCCAGAGAGTGAGGAGCTAAGGCCCTCAGTCCAACAATGATCAAGCAACTGAGTCCTGGCAACGTCCATGTGAATGAGCATGACAGTGAATACACACCCAGTTGAGTCTTCAAATGAGACTGCAATCTTAGATTGAGTGCAACTTCTTGAGAGACCTTGAGTCAGAGGCACCCAGTTGGATGGTGCCTGGATTCCTGACCCATATAAAACAGTGAACTTAATTGATAAATGTGCATTTTCTGAGTGCTCCACCAACATGCCATTCCCTTTCTTTCTCCCTCTCCTCAGGCCTCCCTATTTCCTAAAACGCAATATGAAATTAACCCTACGATGACTTCTGAGTGTTTAAATGAAACAAAGAGTTGCATGTCTCTCACTTTAAAGCAAAAGCTAGAAATGATTAAGCTGAGCGAAGAAGGCATGTCGAAAGCCAACATAGGCCAAAAGCTAGGCCTCTTGTGCCAAACAATTAGCCCGGTTGTGAATGCAAAGGAAAAGCTCTTGAATGAAATGAAAAGTGCTACTCCAATGAATACACGAATAATAAGAAAGCAAAACAGCCTTATTGCTATGAAAAAGTTTTAGTCTTCTGGATATAGATATAACCAGCCACAATATTCCCTTAAGCCAAAGCCTAAGCCAGAGCAAGGCCCTAACTCTCTTCAGTTCTGAGACAACTCAGAGGTGAAGATGCAGAAAAAGTTTGAAGCTACCAAAAGTTGGTTCATGAGGTTTAAAGAAAGAAGCCATCTCCATAACATAAAAGTGCAAATCAAAGCAGCAAGTGTCGATATAGAAGCTGCAAGAAGTTATTCAGAAGATCTAGCTATGATAATTAATGAAAGTGGTTACAGTAAACAAGAGATTTTTAATGTAGATGAAACAGATTTATATTGAAAGAAGTTGCTATCCAGAACTTTCATAGCTAGCGAGAAGTCAGTGCCTGGCTTCAACGCTTCAAAGGACAGGTTGACTCTCTTGTTAGGGGCTAATGCAGCTGGTGACTTTAAGTTGAAGCCAGTGCTCGTTTACCATCCTATAAATTCTAGGGCTCTTAAGAATTGTGCTAAATCTACTCAGCCTGTGCTGTATAAATGGAACAACAAAGCCTGGATGACAACAGATCTGTTTACAACATGGTTTACTGAATATTTTAAGCTCACTGTTGAGACCTAAATCTTTCAAAATATTACTGCTCATTGACAAGTTACCTGGTCACCTAAGAGCTCTGATGGAGATGTACAACAAGTTTGATGTTTTCATGCCTGCTAACACAACAATCATTCTGCAGCCCATGGATCAAAAAGTAATTTTGAATTTCAAGTCTTGTTATTTAAGAAATACATTTTGTAAGGCTATAGCTGCCATAGGTAGTGATACTTTGATGAATCTGAGCAAAGTAAATAGAAAATCTTCTGGAAAAGAATCACCCTTCAAGATGCTGTTAAGAACATTTGTGATTCATGGTCGGAGGTCAAAATATCACCATTAATAGGAGTTTGGAAGTGGTGGATTCCAACACTCATGGATGACTTTCGAAGGTTCGAGACTTCAGCGGAGGAAGTAACTACAGATGCAGTGGAAAGAGCAAGAGAACTAAAATTAGAACTGGAGCTTAAAGATGTGACTGAATAATAATAACAATTTAATAATAACAATTTAATGGCAAGGAGTTGCTTCTTATGGCGGAATCTACTCCTGGTGAAGATGCTGTGAAGATCGATGAGATGACAACAAAGAATTTAGGATATTACATAAACTTAGTTGATAAAGCAGTGGCAGGGTCTGAGAGGATTGCCTCTAATTTTCAAAGAAGTATTACCTGGGTAAAATGCTGTCAAACAGCATCACATGCTACAGAGAAAGCATTCATGAAAGGAAGAGTCAATGGATGTGATAAACTTTATTGTTGTCTTATTTTAAGAAATTGCCACAGCCACCCCAACCTTTAGCAGCCACAGCCCTGATCAGTCAGCAGCCATCAACACTGAGGCAAGATCCTCCACCAGCAAACAGATTAGGACTTGCTTAAGGCTCAGATGGTGGTTAACATTTTTTAGCAAGAAAGTATTTTTGAATTAAGGTATGTGCATTGTTTTTTAAATGTAATGTTATTTCACACTTAATAGACTACATTATAATGTAAATAACACTTTTGTATACACGGGGAAACCAAACAATTTGTGTGACTCCTTTTATTGCAATACTGGCTTTATTGTGGTCTAGAACAGAACCCTGAAACACCTCCAAGGTATTCTTGTATAGCCCTTCTCAAAGAAAAATAAGCAAAACAGAGTCTTGTAAAGAAACAAGCAAAGGAAGGTTATTTTATTTTTTAAAGCATAATCATTATCTTTCCTGGTAAATTTCTGCATCCTCTTCCCAAACTGGGTGTTGTATAGACAACACTGGGAATCGCTGGGTTTCTTTTATAGTAGGAGGACAATATTGGAGATGCGAGAGCAGAGTTCCATAAGGGTTTGGAAGGAGGAACTGATGATAATTTTTTCGTGGTTGACTAAGTTTTTTAAAAAGCCACTTCCAAGGGCACATCAACCAGTCAGTGAATCCACTTGTTCCAGCAGGAGGTGGGAGGTGGAGGTGGGGGTGGAGCGTGGGGAGGAGCGACACTCACAGCCGGGAATCGGTGCCTTTCAAGTGTCGCCCTGCGTCGCCCACGGCCTCCAGGCCTCCCTTGAGCCACACCAACTAAATGCACCCCCCCGCCCCAGCCATCTGCGCCGCCTTGATCACCGCCTACATCGGACTGCTGGGGATTCCTTAGCCAGGTCCGGCCAAGAGGGTTCCCAGGACTCGGCGCAAACTGCCCGCCTCCTCCCGCGTCTCCGCCCCTTGCCAGGGCCGCTGTGCGCCGACGGAGGCGAGGGTTCCGCCGCAGGAAAATGAGTGGTGCCCGGAGCGTGGCCCGGAGCTGCAGGTAACGCGCGCCAGACCTGGGTGGGAGCTGGCTGCGCGCACCTTTCGCTTCCCCTCTTGGCGAGCCCTGCGCCTGTCCGCAGGCTGCGCCCAGAAGCAGCGCGTTGCGTCCCGGGCGGTTGGGGCGCAGGGTGTGTGTGTGTGGGGGTGCGGTGAGCCCCCGCCGTGGGGGGTGCACTAATGCTCCCTGCTTGTCGCACAGCAACATTCCCGCGACAGTGCCCTGCAACGACCGGTGGCGGCGGCTGCGGTGAGCGGGGTCCCTCGGCCGACGTCGATGCCTCTGAAGATGGAGAAGTTTCTTCAGATCGCGCCTCACTCTCTGGCCATCATCTTGGGCCCGGCCGAGGGGTCAGCGGGAGAGAAGTCCAGGGCCGCCCAGCCTGCGCCCCCGACCCAGGCTCGGCAGCTTGCCCGGCACCACATCGGCTATGAGATCTTCGCCGACTTCAAAGCCGAGAACATGCAGCACTTCTGGAACAAGAAGGTCACGGCCGCGGTGGCCGAGACCTTCTTCCTGGGCTGGATCGACGAGCAGGTCCTGCTGATCCAGGGCAAGGAGGAGCATCTGGAGGTGCTGCGCGAGGGCTGGACGCGCCGGGCGCTGCGGCCGCCCTCGGGCTTTTACATCCGCTGCCTGGGTGAGTCCGGCCGCCGCGGGACCCCTGCCCCGCGCCGAGCCCGCGGCGGGCACCGCGGAGGGGACGGGCCGCTCCCCCGGGCGCTGCGCGCCTCCCTCCACCTCCGCGCCGCGGCCGGGGGAGGGGCCGGTGGCCCTGTGCGAGCGCGAGACTGGGGAACTTCCTGGCACCTAAAATGGGGATTTGTACCTTTCCCCACACGCCTCCCGGCCGGCCAGCAGAGCCTCCTTGGCGGCGCGGGCGGCGCGCCCTGGCGGGGCGGCGCCGGGGGCTGGCCAGGTAGGCGGCGGCGGCGGCGGCGTGGGAGGCTCGGCGGGTTCGCGGCAGCTTCGGGGTCTGCGAGTCTCATCTTTTGCGCATTGCTCGGGCCGGGGCAATGCGTGCGAGCCGGAGAGAAGTCGAAAGAGAGGATTCAGGTAGCATCAGGTGGCAACGGGCTCTACCGCGGGAAGCGGCGGCAGCTGGCGGTTCAGGTGCGCGGCCATCCCCGGACGTCCTTTCCAGGGCGGACGCGTCTGGCGCTCTGGTGCTAGTTGAGTTTTAAGGCGGCGTTTCTGTGCAAAGCAGAGCTGTAGATTTCGTTTTAAATATCCTGCCTGGAGCACTTCAGGTCATTTTGTGCGTTGAAGGAAAGAAGGGACAGGAGGAGGACAGAAGAAAGTCTGATCCTCAACAAAAGAGAAAACAGTGTACTGGAGAAGAGGGCTCGATAGGCGCGCACTTCCAGTGGTTCTAGACTAGCTGTTTGTTATTGCACTAATTTGGACATATTTTTCTTAATCCAGTTTGCATCTCTTTTAGAACATACTTTTTAGTTTTGTACCTTGGGCCCGGTCGCTAAACGCATATATAGTAAATAGTGTTTTATGAAACGATTTCAAGAAAGCATTCTTTCTAGTCTCAAGGTTTAGAAATTCTTTCGTGACATTTTGGGAGGAGGTCAAAAGTTCAAAAGCTAAATGACTGTAAGCCGCCTTTTTCGTTACCCACTGTTGCTATGCTGCCTTCTTTTGAAGGATTAGCTTTACCTGCTAATGTGTCTTCCTCTATGCGTATGGCAAATTTAGAGCATTTTTTATTTTGTTGTGTTTTGCCTGTTTTTGCATAGCAGAAATCTTTACAAAGCTTCTCTTGAATTGGATAGACAAAAAACTAGTAAAGCTTGCATCTTTTGTGTTTTGCAACCTGTGTTGAATTTCAAAAGGTGCCTTAATTTCCTTTTTTTTTGACTTTAACAAAAACCTTAATGACATCTCTGTAATCAAGCTGCTTTAGTAAAGGGGCCAAGATAAATGCCTCTGAGACTTGATCTGCTTTTGTACTGTGGGACTACAACACATGAGGAAGTAAGAATATATTTAGTCATTGCTATGCACTGTGTAGATTGCATTTTAATAGTTTTCTTTTAAACTTGACTTCATGCTTATTTTTTACTTTTAATTTTGGCAAATTTCAAACAAATACAAAAGTAGTATAATACAACAATATATTGAACTCCCATGTACCCATTCTCCATCTTCAAAATTTATCAGCACATGGCCAATCTTATCTTATCTATACCCTTGTTTCCCCTCTACCATTTTGAAATTCTAGATGTGCTATCGATATCATTTGATTTGTAAATATTTCAGTTGTTCATATATATTTTTTCATTTTAGCAGAATTGGTAAACTCGTAAGCATTGGTGACCTGTCATATTAACCAAAAAGAAATATTTTGGCAATCTTAAAGATTCCAAATTGCTGTAGTTGATTGACTGTTGCCCTGATCTGGTTAGACAGCCTAAGGTCTCAAGATGACCAGCAGCTTGTGGGTGTGGCAGCTGCATTGCCCAGCTCAGCCATGGTAGGAAGCAAAGGGAGTACCCACTAAAGTGGAGGCATCAGACGGAGGAGAAGGGGTGATGCCTGCTGTGATTCAAGTGGTAACTTTCTTTCGAACTGCCTTGGGGTTTCAGACTACCAGAATTCTAATTTTGCTTCATTAATAATGGTCAAAGTCTGAATTGTTTGAGAGAATTTATCTACCATAAAAATTTTCTAGGAGAACTTAAGTGTCTGCTGCAAGCCTTCCTAATTCTTTCTTGCAAGATCTTTTAATGAGCTTTGAAATTCCAAAGTCTGGGAGCCACTGATGACTGGCTCACAACCTTTTATTCTGAGCCACAAATGATGTGTTGACAAGTTCATATGCTCAAAAAAAAAAAAAAAAAAAAGCTCACAAAAAACCAAAAACGCACAATGGTATGTATATTCAGAGTGCTGTAACTCTGAAAAGTGAGTGGTATTATCATAGGAGTACACTTGACTCTGTCTAATTTATATACAAAAGCAGGAATCACTATCTTTGTTACTTTATTATTAGTAATACATTTCTTACAGCATACCTTTCCACTGATCCCTTAGACTATTACTACCTATACTACTATCAGGTGCTTTTGTGTCATTTTGTGATTTTGGCCCATTATTTCATGAGTGAGAAACAGGCAGAAAACCAGACACATAGATAAGCATTCCAGAAGGCATTGTATTCCCTCTTGTTGAACTTGAATTAAAGTCATCAGTCACCAGTCATCTTCTTAAAATAACTGGTAGGCAGATGCCAGTTTAAATTTTATTCTTATGGTAAGTAAGTATTCACAAAATTAGATTCTTTTCGAGGTGGTTTCTTGGAGCCCATCTTAGAGAGTGGCAATAAAATTGTTCCGTTAGATCCTCGCAGTGAAGGACAAGAGGAATGCCTTTGAGTTCTTTTCTCCTGCAGGTGTGCTTCAGCATAACCCCCAGAGGAGAGAGGCGTGGAGGAGGTCTGTGCTGGGCCCTTTTCTGTCTGTGCTGCAGTACAGTGGGGGCAAGCCTACCCTCCCACAGCAGATTAATAAGAGTTGGTATTTTGTTTTGTAACTTGAAATATTTATATTGACGTTGCAGGTATTTTGGTGACTGTAATTCCAAAAGAAGGTGATTAGAACCAACTGTAAAGTTTCAGGTGGAGGTTGGACAATGAGATGATTCCTGGATTCAACAAGAAGCAGGGACTTAAGCGACTCAAAAAGGAAATGGAGTTTTGATTTGGAATATGCAAATCCACTACTTTGGATTTCCAGGACTCTCAAAAGGGATGTGTGTGTCTAGGGAACTAGTAATGGTTTAAAGTTGCGCTGTATGTTTTGCGTAAATATATTAAGTTAAATCCCATACATGTGTATTGAATGTCTACTAGTGCCAGTCTCTGTGTCGCGCTCCTGAGATTATAAAGACTGATGAGGCATGCAGTCTCTTTTGGGATACCTACACAAGAACTGAGAGTGTGCTAAGTGCTTTGAGGACAGTGAGCAAGAAACAGTTACTTCTGCCTTGCGAGCTGGTAGAGAGGTTCCTGGACATGAGGCTTGAGCTGGGCCTCGTGCAGATGTGGGTACGAGCCGTTCATTCAGAGCAGGAGAGCTTTCATGCCCGGGTTAGAGCATGAGCAAAGTGACAGGGAAGGGGTGTTCATGACATGTTTGGGAATTGGCTGGTTTGGGTATGTCGGGGAGAGCGGTGTGGTAAGACGATGAAAGGGGAGGCTAGGGCCAGATGGAAGATGAGTGACATGATTTGATCTTTGGTATAATGAGAATTCTGGGACCAGCGAGGGCGCTGGATGTGACAGAGCAGGAATTAGACACAGGCATACCGGCTAAAAGTCTATGGAAACAGTTGTGAGAAGAGATGACAAGTGCTATATGAAAGCATTTGCTCTCTCGTGACCATGGGTACATCCTGCCATAAAGGGTTATTACCTTAAGGAAGATTCCATTGCATCCAGGTTGAACCGTAGGCCTCTGTGTGAGCCCAGGCGCTCCTCCCTCCTGGGGCTTACGGGGCTTCAAGACTATCAGCCTTAGACTGCAGTCAGTCTACATAAGTTCCCCTAACTCAGATCTCAGAAAGCATGGGTTCGTGTGTCTGTCCCCTCCAGTGGCTCTTTATCCTTTTCCAGTTTATCCTTCGATGTTTAAATATTTAGGACAAAATATGCTTTTTTAGACTTGAAATCAGAACTTATGTTTTATATTACGAAATTGCTTAGAACATATGGGCATCGAGACTTTATTCTATTCCAATATCTTTATTGTTTTCCTCAAAAAGAGTTGTTTGCTTAAAGTGGTTTCTCAAAGTAGTAAAATTTTAAGATGGAGTTGTTTATTTAAAAAAATGTGTACTCCAAAATATTTTGTATGCACTCCCCAAACAGTTGATTTAGTTAACTTAAAATTGAATGATGTTCTTAGACTAATGTCTGGAATTGCTAAACGAGAGTTATAAAGGCAAGTAGATGGGGTAAAAGGGGTCAAATATGGGGTGACAGAAAGACATCTAACTATGGGCGGTGAACACACAATGCAATATATATATGCCTTAGTGTTAAATTGTACGCCTGAAACTAACTGGATTTTGTTAACCAATGTCACCATAATAAAAATAAATAAATTAATTTTTTAAAAAAGCTTTAGAGTTAAAGATATTGATTTATTAAACAACTGGAACACCTACCATTTTCTGGAATTTGTTCTGGGAACTGGAGTGGAGAACAAGTCAGTCTTTGTGCTTTTGGAGGTTACATTCTAGTGGGGCAACAGACATTTCAAAAATTAAAGAAATAAGAATATTAAATAGTTATAAGTGCTATAAAAATTAAGCAGATTATAGAATAGAGAGTCATGGGGAGAAATGAGATCATAGCTAACTTTTACTGATCATTTACTATTTTCAAAGTGCTTTATTTTTATTAACGCATCTTTAAGATACCTATACTATTTAGGTGTCATTACCCGTTTTACAAATGAAGAAATTAAAGGAATGGGTGGACAAGTACTTCTCCAAGGACATCTAGTTAGTAAATGATAGAGCTGGTATCTGGACTCGGCAGTGAGGTGATAGAGTCAGTGCCTTGAGTGATTGCTCAATAATAGCTGGTTTCAAGTAGCACTTGACTGATTTCAGTCGGCCAGCAATGACCAAGGAGAGATGGAAATCAGCTTGACTCCTCGGAGGAACAGAAAGGAAAGTCAGGGGCCTGGGGCTTGTTGAGCCAGCAGAAGAGTGGAAGGTGTGACAGGGGCTGAGGTTAGAGGGGCTGACCGACTGACTACAGGTCATGTGGGGCCTCGTGGGATTTTATTCTGTGACAAGGCATTGAGTATCCAAAAAATATAGAGCACTGGGTCGATGTCTGTAGCATATCCAGAAAAGTTTCAGACATGGGTCTCACTTTTAGAGAAGCTTACTTTTCATATTAAAATCTCAGAGTTAAATCTAAACAGTCAATAATGATGCATTTCAAATTTTATTAATTTCTAGCTAGTCATAAAAATATTTTTACGAATTACCTCACTCTGGCTCAAAGATATTTCCAATAAAGGTATGTCAGTTTCATTGTAGAAAAGCATTTAGAATGAACTTCTGAGATTCAAGGCCTTGCTGTGATATCTGAGAGGCTCTGCAAAGATTTATAAATTTCACCTCTCATGGCTTATTTCTGATCTTGAGCATGTTTGTTTCCCTCTCATATTAAGAAGTAAATTTACTGGTTATCACCAAATTCTTTTTTAAGGAGCATAAGACTGAAGGGATGTCTGTCCGTGTCTCTTGTGCTGGAGTGAAAGTACTGGGGTGCTTTTAGTCCTGAGGTCAATCACATATTTTGGGGTAAAAAACTCAGAGAGGTTTGTTATATACAAACTACTTGCTACAAATAATTTTAAACATTTTATTCTGCTTAAAATATTTCACATAATGATGTGAAATAGAATTTTCAGTATATGAGGTGGGCTTTAACATAGTCATTTGAAGCTTGGAGGATGTTCTTGAGTCACTATGCTGCTCAGTTTATACATTTGTGAAATAAGTTTTGAATTCTTCCATTCTGTTAATAGTTGTACACGTAATATAATTGCAGACACTTCTTAATTGGGGAGAACTAGTTATCTGATTTACAGTTTATCTCAATGAGGAGGTTAAATGGATTATTGATAAGGTATAAGCTGTGAATATAAATATATATATGTCTTTAAGAAGGTCGTATACTAAGATCTTTTTAACAAACTTCATCACACTGGTGTCAGAAGATGTTTAAAGTAGTTCTTGATATTTTGATATCAGTCAAACTCTTTTGATAAAAGACAGTGATTTGGGACACTGTTAAAGTGCAGAACGCTCATAGGAGGGCAGATCCAGCAAATGACAAGTCCATAGGATGGTGTGGACATCACATGGAGCAGACGTCAGGTTTTAGGATGTCCTTGTGATATTAACAATATGAAAACATACCTCTGTGTTGTTGATTTTACCCTTGAGCCTCAAAGAAACGCAACAAAATTCCTTTATTTTCTCAATTTCTTAGGAAAGCCATACATTATAATTTTCTAAAATGAGAGCCCGTCTCTCGATATAAAATAACTTGTCTCTGAAACTAGGATGCCCCCTCCCTGCTCCCAAATGCTGAACACGTGGGACCATATAAAGTCCCTCAGTCTGCATGGATGCGAGCCGATTAGTAATATGTCCAGAATAACCCCATTCTCATGAATCTGGGGGTATCTGCAAGTCCCTAAAGTCTTACCAATGTCTTTAAGGAGTGGAATCCAGTCTGGCGAGATTCCATCTTCCTACTACCTCAGATTGCTGCAGCCTTTGTCTTGGCGTGAACCAGGGCGCTGAGAGGATGCTGGCTCAGAGGATGGCTACGAATGCATTGGTCCTCTATTTACTTCCTGGGGAACTTTGCTCTATCTTAGCATTTTCTTTCTGTCGCTGCCACCCTTCCTCCAGTATTATGTCAGACATCTTCTTCCCTCCTTCCCCCTACTTTACCTCCAGGGTTTGGGCAATTTTTCCTTTGAAATTTTTGCAACAAAGATCATGATTATATCTCTGCCTTTGTACTTCTAAGTAGTCCCTCTTCTGCCCCGCACCCCCCTCCCCCGCCACCCCGAGTTTTTTGGAAGCTAAAGGTCTTCTTACGTGTCTATTTCCAGGACAATAGAGCTCAGCACCTGCTCTTCTAAGGAACATTATCTTCAGAGATTCCAGGCTACCCAACCCCACCCCAGTCATCACCCCACTTGGAAGTGACCTTCATGAATCCAAGATAGTTTTCTGATATCTTCATTGTGAAAAAAAAGAAAACCTTCTACATATTAGAGGGCACACCACCCAGATGTGGTTTTCAAAACAAAATTTTATTTATAGATATCCCTAAACCTTTGGTTGTTGCTCCTTTAGGCTGCTTTCTACTCTGGACCAGTCCTGCAGTTCTAAGCCACCTGTCAGCCGAAGCTGCTGGCAAGACCACCCCAGAGAGCGGTCAGTATCTGCTGCTACTCCTGCACCGCTTCTCCTTTTCTGCCCCTTGAATTCCGCTCTGAGTGACATTTTCTCAAGGTGGCAGTTATGCTTTATTCACACAGTCACAGACCCACCAACCTTCCAGCTCAATTTCTTAGTACTTCCTGCCTGTTTCTAAGTCCTTGGTGAGTGGAGTGAGCTGAGAGAAGCCGAGCCTGGGCAAGGAGCGATGCACCGTGTGTGAAACAGAAGGTGAATGAGGGGAGGAAACAGAAGGTGGGAGAGGACATGACTGACACGTGAGAAATGGCAAAGGGGGAGATAGAGAGAAATAAGGTGATCACATGGAAGCACTGGAAACTGTCTGAGTTATGTGAGGTGCAGGACAGTTTCCGTTAGGAAGTCTTTCTGTGAATCAGACCCTTTTCTTGGGAATTCTGTCTACCTGTCTGACAGGGTTGGGGGTCAGGGCTGAGCTCTGCGTTCTCTCTGCAGTCTCGCCAAGGCTAGGAGGAGCGCTACGGGCTGTAACGCGTGGTCCTGCAGTAGAGAGTGTTTTCCCTGCTGTGGGAAAAGAGCATCCACTCTGGACAGTTCCCCTTGGCTTTTTTGTATCTGCTTCTGGCCCACAAACCAGATACTCTGGACCACTCCTGAGGAACTGAAAGGATGATACAGCTCAGTGAACACTGTTACCTTCTGGAAAGAAATTCTAGTTCTTTATCTCATCGATTATAGTCCCATTGATGGCATAATCTCATTATCACAATCACACAGCTGTATCTCACCAAGTAAATATTGCCAATATTCACCCACATCCTTTCTCAACCCTTCTTCCTCCAAAGCATCCTCTTGCCTGCTGTGTCCTTCCCCCTCACTTGGTTCTGTAGATTTGGGTCTTGGTAAGGTTGGGAAGGGTTGGAAAGCTTGCTGATTTTGGAGTTAATATAGAATCTCAAGAGAGACATGAATAATTCTGTTTTTGTTATGGAGGACTTTGTGATCAGCATAATTTGTCTAGGTTGATCACTTTTTCATCAGAGTCTGGTTACTAATTTCTTAAAAAAAAAAGAAAAGGCTTTAAGTCAGTAGACTGTGAAGCACTGATGTAGAAAAATGAAAGCAGTTTTTTAGAGCCTACGTCTCCGAATGCTCCTAGGTAATGCCGTCTTTCCCGTATCTGTACCATTTCCTCTTATACTGAAGAAGGAGCAGACAGTCTTTATGCCATATGCTCCTTCATTTTATTAATGTTTACTCGCTCTCTTTCAGTTTGGGGGAGGAGTGGGTGGAGAAGGGAGAGAAAGAAGAAGAAGAATGAACTTTTAAAAATGTTTACTGTGCGTCAGGAATTTTCTAAGTACTTTAATATATTGTCTCATTGAATCCTGACAGAGGTAGTGCTAACATTATAGTGAGTCCTCAGTCGTGCGATGCCTAGAAGCCTTAGGAACTTAACTCTTGTTTATATCAATGAGCCTATGCTAAAATTGGTTTACGTTTATGTCGTTTTTGTTTAAAGTTGTGGAATCTATTGACGATATTAATTGAGGATTCGCTGTATTTCCCTTTTGTAGAAGAGGAAGCTGAGGTTCAGGGAGGAACCTTGTTTGAGTAAAAGATCTCAAATTTCAACCCAGCAATCTGACTCCAGAGTCTGACCTGTTAACCTCTGTGTTTTCAGATTCAATGAGTGAGCAAAGTATTAGCTCTATTTTACTTAATCTAATTTAAAGTCATTGCTTCTCCTTGTCAGTTATTTTTATTTTCCTAGTCAGGTAAATAAAAGTTACACCAAGAGTTACACCAAGAGTCTTAGGTCTTGAATTTTCCTAACTTAAAAATTAATTTGATGTGATAAGGTATGTTTTAATTACTTTTGGCTATGGTGCCAGCATTTTTCTTTTTTCTTTTTTTAAAAATTAACAACATAAGCTATTCTGTGAATGAATATATTGAGTAGTATGATTTATATAGTACATGTGTGATTGTTAACATATAAAATTTTAAAGCTATGAAATTGGAGTGCTGTTTAACCGTGCATGCACAAGAATGCTACACTAACCCACCGGACAAGGATGTCACTTTTGCTCACTGTCATTGTCCTCAGTGTGTGTAGACACATACACCCTTCCTTGTGCTCAGCATCTACCCTCTTTAGTCCGACCTTTTGAGCGTGGGAGACATACAGGTGCTGTAGTGCTTCTGCTGCTGAGTTGAGAATCAGTGTCCTTTTTTACCTTCTGTCCCTACCCTCTAGAAGGTCTTCGATATTGGTGGGCCTAAGAATCAGCTTATTAAAAACGCAGGTTCCCTGGCACCAGCTCTGGAGATTTTAATTCAGGTATCTGGGTTTTTAATCAACCAAGCCACGTGCTTCTGATGCAGGAGATGCGAAGACCTTCCTTGGGAAAGGGCAGCCTTGCTTAGGGAAGCTTCTTCCCGGTAGGGCAGTGGTGAGTAACTCCAGCCAGAGAGTTCTACCTGAGATTATGAGTCAGAAGGGGCATTGCAATAAACGTTTTTATTTTTCCCTTTAAGTAATAAGGGCTTGAGTCTAAGAGTTCAGTGTAGTGAGCACGGAAGCTTTTGAGAGCATCATTCAAAACACTGGAGGTCCATTGTGGCAAACCCTATTGCTGAAGATTGCAGAGAAGCAAAAATGGATGCTGCAAAGCTGGGTATGGCCTAAGAAGCACAAACAACCGAATCCTGAAGGGCTTTGCTATTGAGCTCCAAGAGCGAGGAAAACGAATTAGGGATCAAAAAGGAGGTAGCTGTTAGTGCTTCAGGAGAACAAAGGTAGGTACAAGGGATGGAGGTGGAGGCAACTACTATTTACATATGTCCTCTTCAGGCTGTAGTGCGTGCCAGCACCCCTAGCCTGGAACCCGCCCTGCCGCTCTGTCACCGGATGGCCCCACGGGGAGCAGAGTCTTCTGCAGGGCCGGAGACAGAGCTGAATCGCTCACCGTTCTCTCTGGCTTTCCACTGAGGGCTTTGCTGTTTGCTCCGTCTGCTCTCACACCAGATGCTCAGCACCCTGCAAAAGTGGCAGGTCCTTTAACTCTGGACAGTAGCATGACTCCTCCAGCTCATCAAGGCGGCTACTTGGCTTAAGTTTTAATTTTCTGCATCTGCATTCTACACTTAATAGTAAAGCAGATCATTTAATTATATTCAGACGTTACTTAAATGTATTCTTATTTATGTCTATTTACTTACATAAAAAGATAGTAAGGATGAAAGATGAAGAAGTACAAATTAGTAGTTATAAAACCGTTACAGGGATGTAGAGTACAGCACAGGGAATATAGTCAATACTATTACAATGGCTGTATGTAGTGCCAGATGGGTACTAGAGTAATTGAGGGTGTCACTTCATAAATTCTATAAATGTCTAACCATTGTACTGTGTACCCAAAACTAATATATATATAAAGAAAAAGAAAAGAAAAGGTAACTCTGTGGTTTGAAAAATGTCATGCCAATAGATAGTACTGTAGAATGAAATAGATTTTTCCTCATGGAAAAGAGAAGGTGAGGATGACTCTTTCGAAACAATAGAATCAGTATTCGAAAAATGAAATACCCCACAACTATTGAGAAATGTAAAAAATAATCTGGAACTCAAGATTTTAAATAAGGAGTTCTATATGCAAAGATGACATTATGAAGCTGTGTTGCAGAGGGATTGTTGATTGCTTTGAATAGTTTTCCTAGTGATAGTGATAAATCTGTGCTAAATTCCCCATTTGAACCTATTTGTAAACAATAGGGCACACTTTAATTTTGTGAAATTGGCTACTGCATGCATTGTAGAGCTGACTTTTAAACCACTTCTGGAGAAATTTGGAGATTTGTACCTTACTTATATACCTGACTTTCTAGAAAACAAAACAGAAAAACATATATACTTTTAACATTACTGTTGTATCTTTTCCCTTAGCATACTTTGCATTAGCTATTTTTGATAAAATATTTTAACTGAAATATTTTAAAAAATCAAATTGCAAGCATTTTTTATTCTCCAAAAAGTAAAAGATAGCTTTTATGTGGAGAGCCATACCATATCAACTTATTATAAATCACTACTTTAAACTGAAGTAGTGCAGTACGGCTGTCGAGTGGTCTCTGCCATTTTCACAAATGAAGAATTACGTACTTTCTTTGCTGCTTTCCTGTTGACCTTGTATGTAGAACAGTGGTTCGTAAATCTTATTATTCTCTAAACTTAGTAAACCCCGAATTCTCTACTATTGACCCTGAGGAAATGAAGTGGAGAAAGACCCACAGCTGCTACCTTGCAGTTGCGGGGAAGGAGCCAGTGTAGACATGAGTTGGTAAAACCACTTCTGTGCCTAGACGCCCCCTTGGGACAGTGTTGATTTGGAATAGAGTCTGTTGAGGATGCTCCTGTGTGACCAGGCTTCAGGACAGGGAAGGGTGATGGAGAGCACACAGCAGTGGCGCCCATTTATTCTAAGGAGGCTACATCAACGTCATTTGAAAATTGCATTTTTGATTTGTCTTTTTGTTTGCCAGTTTATACTGTGCAGCTGTGGTTGGCCCTCCATATCCATGGGCGTTGCATCCACAAATTCAATTAACCTTGAATCGAAACAGCGTTTTTTTGATGGGCCGACTGTATACAATTTTCCACATCATTTTATATAAGGGACTTTAGCACCCTCGGATTTTGGTATCTGTGGAGGTCCTGGAACCAGTGCCCCCACAAATACTGAAGGAGGACTGTGCAGGTGTACCTCATTTTATTTGATTTATTGCACTTTGCAGATATTGAGTTTTTTACAAATTGAAGGTTTTTGGCAGCCTGCGTTGAGAAAGTCTGTTCGCACCATTTGTCTAACAGGCTCAGATGATGGTTAGCATGTTTTAGCAATAAAATATTTTCAACTAAAGTGTGTACATTTTTTAGATATAATACTGTTGTACGCTTAATAGACTACAGAGTGGTGTGAACATAATTTTTTTTATGCACCGGCAAACCAAAAATTTGAGTAACTCATTTTATTGCAGTGGTCTGAAACTAGACCCGAAATGTCTGCGAGGTGTGCCTGTATCTTAGATCCAGGATCTAAAAGCAGTAAGGTGAGGGATGCTGGCAGTTTTACTGAGTTGAACTGGCTCATAAAGCAAGCAGCACTCTCAGGCAGTTCTAGAAAGAGATTTTAAAATGTTACCAGCACTAGGTCTTTGGTCCAGGCCCAGGCTGTGGAATGTGATGCTGTTCCTTTGGGTGATAGTTTTGGTTGTCACTCTTCTCTCTCTTTTAAATCTTCCATCCCCTTCATGTGGAAGAGATTGACTTATGTTTGAAACTACTCATACCAAAACAAATAAATAAAGGCAGGAAAGAATAGAAGCTTCTTGTAGCAGAAGCAGATCTTCAGTTTGAAGTCCATGAAGGCAAAATTGGGTGGAAATTGCTGATGGCATTAACTTAACAATATATGACTAATTTGATAACAAAAGTTTCCTAGGGGAGAAAAGTTTATACTTTTTTTCTCTTTTTTCTTCTTTAAAAATGAACATTTTATATATTTCTTTGATACAATGGAAGAAACAAGGCTCAGAAAACCCCCTAATTTTTTTGTTTTTTAAAAATAATAGCAGTTTTTTTTGTCCTGCAGTATGTAGCTATATTTGTAGTGAGAAATGTAAAAGCAAATTTAGCCAGAAAATTTACATGTAATTTGCGTAAACTATATTTTAAATGTTTGTGTATTCAAACTGATGATTAGTTGATAAAGTACATTGTGCAGAATACCTTTTAATATGCCTAAACTACTTAAGTGACTTTAGATCTGTAAAAAAATAAAAATGCTGTGCCAAAATAAGTATTCCTTTTTTTTTAATGATTTTTTTCCCCTCTCCTCCTCTCGCATTAAGATTTCTATTTATTAGTGGAAGAGAGAGGGATCAATCACATATTAACAGAATATAAATTGAAGTTGTTTCTAAAGAGCAGTTTAGTGTGAATGGGTAAGTCTACATAATTTCAATGACTATTTGTAAGACTGACTCCTCTTTAGAATGTAAATCTGCACTGGACAGTCTGAGAGTCAAGAGTATGATCTATTCAAAAAACACTTTTACTTTCAAGGAGAGGAATTTAGAGTATGTACATTTGTGCAGAGAGAGAATGTGAATAGTTTTCTCTAAGCCTGACCCTATGTACTCAAAAGTTCTGATGACTCAAGCATGTGAACTGGAATGAATAAATGTGGTCCTTTGTGATATCGCTAACATATTTAATATTCCAAGTAGGTAGGTCATTGTGCTGACTTTGTCCTCACGCCAAAAAGGTTGTCCAGGCATTGTAATTAGGATACTGCCTTCTCAAGTTATAAAAATTGAAAATGATTACCAATTATTTGGTAGAAGATATTTATTATATGCCGCTTCTTTTAAAAAGTCCATTCTGAGGGTGCCAAGTGGGAAAGTGGAATTATAGCCAAAAGAGGCATTATTTTGGCAAAATATTACAAAATATATCAGTCTAATGATGATTACAATTGTTAATAGCATATGTTAAATTTACTTAAGTTACAACAATGCCTTTAAGACTTAAACTAAATTGAAAAAAATAAGTTAGATGGTATATTAATTATATTTCAATTGAAAAATAAGATAATTTGGATAATTAAGAAAAGCTGTGGAGAAACTGGTCTGTTTAGCTCTTCGACAAGAGAGAAAACTCTGGTCACAGAATATTTTCATTGTCAAGGAAGGGGAAAGAGGAAAGGGTGTGAAATGAAATCATAATTACAGGAAATAATGGACTTTATTGTTAATGTTCAACCATGTGACACTAGTGCGGAGAGGCAAACATAGGACCTTTTAATCAGGTCTCTAAAACACTGCAAGTTGCCATGTTGGGTCACCATGAGGCAGGAATAACAATGTGGTACTTTAACGTAAAAGCAATGCTGAGAAGCTTCTGATTTTTTAGGAGGGCGGAGGAAGATGTCAAAATTAGACAAGTTGTATGTTATGTGCATTGACTAAAAAGAAAGTGTTCAAAATTTACATTTTTAGTGTATATTAGATTACACGAAATGATCAAAAAGTTTGCTTCCATGATCAGATGTCTGGAGTAGCCTTAGCCTCAAATGCCCAGCTTCAACGATCTTCAGAAATCCTGGCTCAGTTCAGAAGATGAATAATTTTATAAGGTGTGTGTCACACGTGGATTCATAAATGTATATTGTAAAGAATAAGATGCACATTGTATATATTTTTAAAAGCTGAGTAATGATGTCATTAAGCCTTACTCATGCAAACCTTATTTAAAAAATAGTGAAATTTTTTTGTCTGAAAAATTTATTTTCTTCTACACATGCGATCAGATGGAACTGAAACATATTACCAGAAATCCACAAAAGCTGTGAAAGTTCTTTATTAAATAATCTCTTAATTGAAAAGGAAAAAGTTCTTATTAAAGATATTCTCATGAAAACCAGCATTGTTGTATCTGTCAAAATTGCTTGGAGAGGAAGTGGAGAAGAAATTCCAGATAATGTCTTTGTCCAACTCTAAGGCAAGCACTGAACTGATGACTCAGTTAAAGCTATTGACTTTCCAGTGTAGCCATAGATCAGACGTCACTTTGGCTGTCAGTTGTGATAACCGAAGGTGTATTCTTCTGGTCTGGGTGCAATCTATACCTGAAGTCATAGTGGAAAAAAACTGGCTGATACTGTTTTCTCAAGGTAGAAGACCACCACTAAAGCTTCGAAATGGCGTTGACATTCTTGGGAGCTAGTGAACTGAATCGAAGGAAAAAGAAAACCTCCAGCTATTTGAGGGCCGAATTACAAAACACTGGATTCCAAAACTGCTCAGTAATCTAGGAAACGTCAATCCTTACTAGGTGGTTCACTGCATCCAAAGGGTGTGCTGAACACGAGAGGATGCTCCTTGCTTTGTTGACCTTTGAATAGTGATTACAGGGTCCATCCCGTGATGGGTCATCAGTGGGACATATGGTGGCCGGATTTGTGAGTAAAAAGACATAACAGCCCTACTTTGGGAACACCAGAGAAAAGACCAACTTCTTTGTACTTATGAACAGTTTTCAGTTGGAGGATTGCATATTTGGTAGAAAAAAATTGAAACTCTGAATACACCAAAATTGATACTTGAAGGGATAAAGACCAACATGATAGTCCATACGTTTATAGATAATTTTTAAAATTAAAATCACCTCTTTATTTATTTATTTTTTCTTGGATGACATGCTCACGACTTCCTGTAAGTGATTTATAAGATGAAGTTACATCACATGCAGTCTGCTGAAGGAATTAGGCAGTCTATTCTTGATAGTGGTGGAAAGTCACATCTGTGAGCTTATGAGGAGAGATCTTCCTCCCTGGTGTTCTTGAAGAGAGAACTCTGGAGAGGACTATGGAAAAGGGATTTGTTTTGATTCAGGTGTTAGACATACTTTAGAGATCACTGTGGCAATCTCCTTATTTGCATTGAAACAGCAAACATGCTTTTCTGGGTATTATCTTATTTCTTTTATTTACATTAGCTAGTCTGTTTTTATTTTCCCTTCACTTCTGTCTGTGAAAATAAACAGCAGAACACTCAATTTTGAAGTGACTATCACTGTACTTTTAAGTGAACTAGGGTCCTCAGCATTCTTTAAAAATATTATGTGACGAAGAAAAAATATGTGTATTTTGAGGTTACTAAATTTATCTTTTGAAAATATCATCGTGTTGATATTTTTCATTGCTGTATTTAATTTTGAAACTTCAAGTAAATTAAAGGAGAGTCTGAGACTTTTGTGTTTATCAAAAGGAGGCGTGAGTTGAGAAAGCTTGAAAAATATTGCCAGAGTAAATCACAAGTAGGAAAATAAAGAAGGATCTTCCTTCATTAGACTTGCTAACTGTTTTTTTCCCATTCAAACTGCCCCTGGAAGAGAAGGTGGCAGGGTTATGCTCTTAAACAGGGTAATTGAATGCTCTAGAAAATAGTTTTGCAATACAGTTGAGATTTGGAGCGCTTAGAGAATGTGAATCATGGCATGATAAGTTTCAGAATTAAAGTGAAACACCAATCGATAATAGTGATTAAAAAATTATTTTGCATAGTTCCCTCATTATTCTGTTTTTGAGGTGTGTTTTAGTTGCACAGTTAGTAAAATCTGAAAACTCCAGGTTATTTTTATTTTGTTACTAAAAGGATGTTCTCTGTTCTTGAGGCTGATAACCTGCTTGTGCTTACGTCTCTCATTTCAATTTTTCTTCTTTTTTCTTTTTTTACCACTTGTCTCTATTATTGGGTCTTATCTAGTAAGGAGATGGATCATGATCCCTTATCTTATCACTCTTTTCTGCCCTCTGTGGCTTTGGTTACCAGGAGCAGTCCCAGCCCTGGACTGGGTGGAGATAAGCCTCTGCCAGATGATCCACCTGGGTGTCCTGTCAAGACCTCTGGGTGGATTTGGCTCTCATCTCTGCTCTGCATTTGCCAGCTGCGGGGTCTCAGACATCCCTGTTCTGTTGGGGGATCAAACGAAATAAAAACATAAATGTTTCCATTTATTCTTTATCTTTTTTGTTCTTCATTTGTTTTTGGTCTCTTTATATATAACAGTGTATTATTAGGTTATCATGTATCTTGCAAAGGACTGAATTTTTCATAGTTGGTTTTAAAGTATACTAATTGAGCTGTTGGTAGAGTAAAATTTGGCTAATTTTAATTGTGGTTTTTGAGATGCTCAAGGTAACCCTGAAAGTGGAAGATAAAAAAATTAAGCTAGAGTTTTTTTCTACTCAGGGTCCTGTTGGCATCCTGGCCCTCCTTTCCTGATGCTAATCCAATATAGTGTAACGACTTTATTTTGCTCTTGAATTGTGCACAGAGGCTTGAGTAGAGCCTTCCCCTGGCTGGATGCCCATGTGTAACCATATGGTACTTCATGGAATGCAGATAATGGCTTCATTTTCCTCTCTGTTTTAATAGGTGGAAACCTGTGCTAGCAGGTAGAAGAGCTTTTATATAAAGTACAAACGATAGCATTACACCAGTATTATTCATGCCAGAGCAAAGCAGACTGTTAATCTGTTCAGAAAATTGTAATTCTCTTCTTACCACCTTCTGGGTATTTTCACCGCTGACTCTGAAGAGAATTGAGGGTGATCCTGACTCTAGCTTTAAAGGTCAGAGGTCACAGCTTAATGCATTTCTGTATCCTTTGCTTTGATGTCACAGGTGTTGGGCCTGGGGCCTCCTAGAGAGGCTGGTAGGCCAGGATGGTGAGTTTTGGCAGTGCCTCCTCACAGCTGCAAGGCTGCAGTCCCCCACCCCGACACTCCCACCCCTTGTCCCCCATCCAGCCCCTGATTAGAGGGAAAGGGAGGCACCTTGTTCTCTCAGGCAGCCTCTGCCTCCACCTCCATAGCTGGCAGAGCACCCCATCCCTGTCTCTGTCAGGCTTGACTCCACTGTTGCTTCAGGGGTCTGTGAACGAGTAAGCCCGAGGTCTAGGTTACAGAGTGGAAGCTTTAGGGTATTTGACCCAGACAGGAGCTTCGGACTCAGTGTTCCATGCCCCCAGCCCGCCCCCAGCCCACCCCGCTCCTGCCCTTCACCACTGAAGTGTAAACCCTGTAGAGTCTCGCGGTCAGGGTGCCCCAGAACCAAGGCCAACGTCCGGGGGCAGCCCAGGACTCTTAGCTTTGCCCTCCAGTGTGGGATGTTCCTCTGACTCCCTCGCCTCCTGTTGCAGGTGGCCTTTCAGGCTCTTGACTGGGGTATCTTTGCCACCCACATGCTGGTAGTGAAATGCTTTTCCAGCACTGGTCTGGGTGGGTCAACTCCATACACTGTGAGCCTGGAAGGATTCTCCATGCCTTCCAGAGATGGCAGGCCCCATCGTTGCTTAAGAATGAGCTTGAAAAAAGCTATTATTAACTGAACACTTGCTGTATGTTGGATTCTGAAGTAGCCTATTTAAATGCATGACTGTATTTAATATTCACAGAAACTCATCGAGGTTCTTCTTCTTAACTCTATTTTACAAGAGGCTAAAATTCAGAGCAGTTCAGTGTCAGACAGGTAGTGTGGCAGTGCTGAGACTTGAACTCTGACCCGCTTGTCTGCACAGTGGAGTTTTTACCTCGGGGCCTCCCACCAGGGTCCATTCCTTCTCGCACACTCACCTGCTTCTGACCAGTCCACTCTCGTTCTCCTGGAACTTTCAGGTGCTCCTCAAGCTTCTGCGATCAATTTTTTTCGTTCAACATAAATTTTAACTATAATAATCTAGTAGAAGTTCTCTTTCCTTTTAAAACTATTATCTGGAAGCAACGGCTGTCTAGAAGTAGATTGTTAAAAGCAAATTGTACAATAAAAGGCTTTCCTTCCCACCAGCCTATAATATTTCTTAGTCTCGCAGACCTGGAAGATGAGCGAATGTGGAATTATACTGCTCTGGCCTTTCCTTCCTAACCACGTCGTCAGACATTGGGCCCACAAGAGGTTACAACAAAGCAGGTATTCATAGTTCTCAAACCAAAGAGACAGCCATGCCTAAAGGAATTTAATGTCCCCAAGTCCGTCTGGTGGACAGCTTCAGCCAGCTTAAAAACTTGCCTGATGAGCAAGCTTTTCAACTTCAGTGACTTCTACAACTTTCCTGGGGTTTTCCCTGGCTCTTCCCATCTGTGCCTCCAGACTCTAAATGCTCCCGGGCAAAGATTTTGCTCTTTGGCACATTTTAGCTATTGTAAAGGGTGGTGTTCACTGTACATTAAAAAGGGCATAACAACAATACAGTCTTGTCCTTCGAATGCAGCCTCGGGTCTCGATCTTTTTCCCAGATATGCAGACATGTATAGCTATGTATCTTGTAAAATCGGCTACCACACTTTCCATGAGAAAGTGGTTTTGAACAAGATACATTTTGCTGTATTCTTGTAAACTCGAGAAGGCATCAGGTATTAAAGTAATAATTTGACAGTTTTATTTTATGGTTTTGTTGCGCTTCATCCTATAAACTGTCACCTACTTGAAAATTATTTTGGATTAAAATAATCATATAATAAATTCAGACTGGCCTGGTTAGGAGAATTTAAGCAGGGACCCTCTCTTATTAAAAGTTACCCTTTTTTTCTAGGTCATAAAACTTATAAAATAATCTTACCACCTCCCAATGTTCTTCATATTTTAATATAAATTATTTTTCACCTACATCTTACTTTCATTTAAACTTATTTTATTTTCCTTAGCCATGGGCATTGGGTAATTTCCTTGGATAAATATGATATGAAAAAGCATACTAGAAAGAGTTAAATGAACAACTAACCATCTTGATAAACTTCAACAGCTTCTCAAATAAACAACCACAAAAATATTATTGTGTGATTATTAAAAAAAATTTCTCACTTCTTGACGAACTGGTTGACAGAAACTCCATTTATTTGACTTATGATACAAACTTTAGAGGAAACAAAAATGTACATTTATGAAAATAACAGTATTTTAACCAACTGAGCATTTATTTCATGCATATTATGCAATGCACAGACACTAGGCACCTTAGGAGAAACAAGGATGGCACGCATGTGTCTCTAGGGTCTTGTGGCATCACCCGGAACACTTAAAACAGTGGACTGGATGACGGTAAAGAGCCAAAGCCTATGTTGCTGGGCAAGCCCCATGGTTCCTGGAGGGGGATAGATCAGTACAGCTGGACTAGGGTTCTTAACCCTGGACTACTGAGTATGGGATCCCAGGTTGGCTTCCTGCCTGGCCTGCACATCCAGAATGCCTTCCACGGCCCCTCTCTCCTCCCATCGCTGTGGGCTTGGGGATGGCAAAGAAATGTGGTGGATAAACCTTGGTTCTTAGAGATCAAGGAGCATGCACATCAAAGACACTTGCTAAGGAGACGCAGGGGTTGGATTGAGGGTCCAGGATCACTCACTCCACGGTGTCAGGGGGTCAGGGGTTGATAGTCCAAGGTAGTTGGGACATTCTTTGCCACCTTATGATGCTTCAAAGATCTTGAGCTAATTATTTGTGGAGGCGGAAAGGCTGTTGGGGAGGAAGAATGGGGCATTCTAAGGAGGGAGCAGAAGTTTGCAGAGCAGTGGGGAGCAAGGTGGGCCTAGGGGGCAGCCACATCCTTCTGGCCATGTTACTCTTGTGTTGGGGATGGCAGAGGTCAACTCCCAGCATTTACGAGCATTTCTGTCTCAGTGAAATGTGCTTGCATTGGGCATCCAGGGCACCTGAGGCAGCTTCGTCCCTGGGCTGTATGTCTCCTTTAGGGGCTGTTGGTGCCAGGTAGCTACCGTCATTTTGCAAGTGTGTGTATTCCAAAGCCTCTGCCCTGCTAGCATGGGTTGAAAGATGCCACCCTCTTCCTCCTTGTCTTCCTTTTCTCCTCAGGCCTCACTGTAAAACCCTGAACACTTGCTACCATTACTGTTCTCTGAGGAGAAGTTGAGGACTAAACCTAGTCTCACATTAAGGAGTTAGGAAATTGGAAGTATGTGGGGCCTGACTTTGTTGAGGGTGAAAGCAGGCTGAGGAGTTTTGATTTGATGTGGTGAGCAGCAGAAAGCTGCTCTGGGCGCCTAAGCAGAGGTGGGGCATGAGAAAAGCAGTGTTTGTGGATGATTTGTCTGGCAACAGGGTGACAAGTGGTGGAGACAGGGCAGGAGAAGTGATGCATCATTGGGCGTGAGCTGAAAACTGACATCATTTTCAGTCACCGAACCCTTTGGGTAATCTTTGATTTCTCCTCGGAGGTTTGCACTCTAACCTAGAAGTTCTAAGTTTTAGTGCACAGCCCATTCACCCAGGGAAGGTATTAAAAACACAGATTCTGGAGCCCCACTCCTGGAGACTTCGATTCAGTCAGCCAGGAGTGGCCTGGGAATCTGCATTTTTAGTTTGCATTCCAGGGCACTAATGTGGTGGATCTGAGGACTGACTGACTGCCTTTGAGAAAACTGACCCAGTTCATTGATGTCAAATTTGATCAATTTTTTTTTTTGCCTTTCCTGTTGAGCCCTTTTTTCTGTTCTCACTGCCCCTAGTTGTCCTGACCCTCAGCTGCTTCCTGTAGCTTCCACCCTCACTATGTCCCTCAGCGAGCCTGTGCCCATCAGAGTGGCTTGCTGCTTTTCCCCTTGCATACCTTGGGAATCCATCTCATGCCTCTGTAAAGTAAGTCAGACAGAGAAAAACAAATGCCATATGATTTCACTTACATGTGGAATCTAAAGAACAAAATCAACAAACAGACAAAACAGAAACAAACTCATAGACACAGTGAACATTCCGATAGTTACCAGATGGGAGGGAGTTGGGGGTGGGTGAAAAAGAGGAAGGGAGAAAGAAGTACAAATTAGTAGTTACAAGATAGTCATGGGGATGTAAAGTATAGCGTAAGGAATATAGTCAAGAATATTGTAATAACAATGAATGGTGTCAGATGGGTGATAGATTTATCGGGGTGATCACTTTGTAAGTTATATAAATGTCTAATCACCACGTTGTACACCTGAAACTAATATAATAGTGTATGTCGACTGTAATTGAAAAATAAAAAAATTATTTAAAAAAAAAATGCCTTCCTGTCCCTGTCACTGGCCCTGAAGACGCAGCTCTGCTCCTCTTCCCGAGAAACCTGGCCTTCCTAGCTGGGTAGGTAGGTGGTGACCGCCCTTCTTTTCGTTTCTGTTATCTACACGACTTCGTTACGAAGAGGCATAGGCTGCGAGCTTGTCGAAGGAGCAAGGGCTTTGAATCGGGCAGCCCGGTCACCCGGGCAGGTCACTTTATCTCCTTCAACTTCACTTCTCCCTGCTGTAAAATCTATCCCGTGGGGTTGGTGAGGCATGAGTAAGAGGATAACACTTGAAGGGACTTCACTCAGTGTCTAATAAATGTTTTTTTTTTGCCTTTCTCTTATGTGTCCCGAATCCCCAGCTGGACCAAAAGACTGTCTAAAGAGAAAGACTATATATTATGTTCCTCTTTTTAATGCAAAGAAATATTAATAGTAGTAGTGGAAGTGGTAGTAATAGCAATAGTAAATTTATAATGTACTTGTGATATGCCAGACATGGCATATAACTACTCATTTAATCTCAACAAAGCTTGTTGTCCAAGGTCACCTAGGTGCTGTGTAGCAAGCCAGTATTTGAACTCAGAAAGTTTGAACTCAGAAAGTTTGGCTACAACCTCTGCATGCTTATAGCACTTAAATGAGAGAAAAGCCCATTTTATTATTGTGAAAATGTTTATCATATACAGAAATAGAGGGAATGATATAATGAATTCCCATATAGGCGCCTTCACTGATATCAGCACATGGCCCATCTTGTTTCTTCTATAACACCACGGGCTCCTCCATCTCCACTTTGGGTTCTTTTGAAGTAAATCCCAGGCATCATATAATTTCAGTGTAAATACTTACCTCATGTATATACCTCTAAACAATGGCTTTTTGAAAAATATGATCACAATGCCATTATCACACTTAAAAATATTGTCGATTGTTCCTCAATATCAACTATCCAGTTTGTGCTTAAATTTCTCTGATGGTTGCACAAACATTTTTTATAGTTCATTTGTTCAAATCAGGATCCAAACAAAAGATAGATAATTTTGAATAATGATTTTTAAAACAAAGTACCTGAAAATATTTCTCACGCGCCTGCATTTTGCAAGGCACAGTTTAAGAATGATGAAAGATATTTCCAAGGAGCCATCTTGGTGACTAACTGTGGTGACTAACTGGATTCAGAAAATGGCAAAGGGTGTTTGCTCATTTTGCCTCCAAGTGTGAGTGATGTAGAAGTAGAGATCTTGACTGAGACAGGGAAGGTGGAAGGAAGAAACAGCTCCATGAAAATATAATGGGTATAGACTGGGTTTGTATTTAGGAGCTAAAATCGTATTCTGTCCTATGTGTCTATTTTCTGCATTCCATTCTTTATCTCTACTTTTCTACTTGATCATTCTTTCAGTGGCAACGGGAAAGTCATTACGTTGGCTTTTTTTTTCCTTTAAAAAAATTGATAGAAATATGAATGTGTTTAATGATGACACTTTTTGAGTAAAGTAAATAAGTGTGGTGAGGTAAAGCTATGCATTTTGGTAGCATAATCTCAGTGGTGACAGATGTAAGTTTTAAGATATATGTTTTTATTGTTCAGCCTGGCTCTAATGTCCTGGAAAATGTCTTGTCAAATGAGCAAGTGTTCAGAGAACTGGAAAAATGGAATTCTGTGAAATATTTCTGTTTGCTTTGAAATTATGCATCCCTTTGTTTTGGGGACCTTGCTAACTTCAAAGTAAGGTGTTGTGATTTACCTTGAGTTTGATGGAATTTTTTCTGTATTTAACCAACACCACACTTTAAAACTAGATGTAGAATCATGTGTATGCTATAAAAATCTGCAGCTGAAACCTGCCACTACCGGCATATGAGTTCCATCAGGTAGATCTGAGTTGCAACAGGCATAAGAAAGCAGGCGGTTTGGCCTTGGTGCCAACCAGGAAATTAGAGTAGCAATTTGCTTATTTCAACTTTTTTATAGCAGCATTTATAAAGTTGACTAATTTCTTCCACAGATATTTTGCCAACTAACGTTAAGAAATTAGAGATTTTAGAAATAAACTTTTACTCTTTTCTTAGTCAAGGAGATAGTTTTCAGTTTTTAAAATCTGTTACCTTTTTCTTTGGTCATAGAATTTTATTTATGTCTGAATCATTTTTTGGTGCTCCTTAAAAGTTATTTTCAAAACTGAGTCATGAAATTACTAGTTTTTTTGGCAAGACAGTTACTTAATCTGCTGTGCTTTGAACTTCAGGCATACAAGTTCTTATTTTCGAAATATTAAAAAAATAATCTATATTCAATGTTCTTTAATACTACTGTGATCTTAAAGACTGCAGATGATTACGAGACTCATTGTGGTGATCACTTTGTAAGATATATAAATGTTGAATCACTGTGTTATATACCCGAAACTAATATAAGACCGTATGTCAATTATAATTAAAAATAAATTCATTAAAAGACTGCTGTGGGATTATGAGTTGTAGTAGTAGCAGAGAGAAAAGAAGAGAAAACATGGAAAAAGCCTGTTTCCATTACCTTTCTGTTAAAACTTTTAGTCCATGGTCATTTTATTGCCTTTCTCACTGTTATAGATCTTTCCAACCCCTAGAACCCACCAGTGCTATATATAACTAGAATATTTCTTTAAGCAAGAAATTATTTGTTAAATTGTTTCTCATTTTTTCTTGTGTTTTTGGATTAAACTATAAATCACTAGGGAAAGTAACAGTACACGTTTTAAATCTTGGTCTCTGGTCACATTGAGCCACTGGGTCATGCCTGCCCCAATTTCAGCCCTGCCTCTGGAATCTGCAATTTCAGCTAGCTTGACTTGGATTTTTGTTACTTGCCACCAAAAACACCTAACTTATCCTAATTGTAATGAACTGTAAAAACAGGTCTTCTGTTGTTGAAACAGAGTAATTCTCCTCTCTGGGCCAAAGAATTTATACTTCCAAAGAGACATGAAGAAAAGTGAATAATTATTGAGCACCGGCTGTGTGTCAAGCACAGTGCCTGTTTACCTGCACAATAATGTCTATTTGTTCATGCAGCTATGAGTGATTTAGGTGGAATTGCAAGTCCTGATACTGCTTTTCCCAAAGCTGCTGGAGTATACTGATTGTGACTGTTTCCGGGCTGTTGATGGATTTTTAGCTAGTGTCTGCATAAGAAGAACTAAACTGACTTACGCCCCTAATAAGGTAGGTAGGGCTACCTGGAGCATTCTTATTCGCTTTTATACCAACTTGTTTTCCTTGCACATGGTAGAATATTGGGCCAAATATAACAATGTTCTGACTCAAATTAAAAGATTTTCCTCCCATTGGCCAAATGTAAGCAGATGTGGTTTATAAAATTCTCATTTGGCTGAAGTACATTCTAGATGCACTGAGAGATTACTACTACGGGTGATGATATTGTTTTCTAAATTCTACAGGGCCGTGAAATGTAGCAGTCATTGTCTGCTTCCAATTCCTTTGGGAGAGAGGAAGATGTCTGGTGAAGGCCTAAATGCCAGGGTTGGGGGAGGCGTTAATGATGGATGATCCTCATGCTCTGACCTTGGAACTGGCTTCACCCTTGACCACACTCTCTCAACGTGTGTAGGGCTAGTCTGGCCTGGCCATTGGTCATTCCTCATGTGGAGGTTAGATGAGGGGATTTGAGGGTGATATGGGGCATATCTGTTGGTTGAAATTAGCTGGAGTGGAAAATGTATCTTTCACAGGCCAGTGGCTCATTGAAAAGAAATTAGTCACATGCTTCATCACAGTTGAAAAGCAATAATTAAGGATGCTGCTCCAAGAATAGGAAATTTGTTATGGTTTTAATGTCACCCGATCCGCCATCAACACATTGGAGAAAGTCACAATGAATAAGAATGCTTTGCAAAACATTTTAAAAGTTGCTGTAACAGGCAGGTCTGCATGTTTAGAAAATATTTCTTTTTGTTGTTAGCTGCATGTAATTAAATTGTTTTCAGTTTTGAAGTTATACCCTCTTGTGCTGAGATCATTCCTAGGCCGACCCTAGGAGAATCATGGGCTCTCGGTCAGGCCTTCTCCATGGAGATGCCCAAAAACTTTGGCTGAACTTTAGGCCTGAGCAGCAGGTTGGAAGGTGTTGGCTTTTTTTTCCCTAGTCGGGGTGGGCAGTAAAGGGATGGTGGATTTCAGTGGGAGTTGTTTGCTACTCGAGGTCTACAGGAGAGAAGAGGATATGAGAGGCAGGATACAGAAGGTTGAAAAGGTTGTCCCGTAAAAAACACACCCACAGTAAACTGTACAAATGTAAAAAAATGTTTGACAGGAAAGAAGCTTGGATTTTTTTTTTTTTTTTTGTTTTATCTACATTTCTGGCCCTGGTTCTGCCTTGAAATTGGAATCTTTCTTTACTGACATTGCCAAATTGCAGCTCCTGTCAGGAAACAGGTGGTTATACAAATAATTGTGTGGGTCATGAAAATTAGTTTTTGACGACCTTGATGGAAAATTTAGAAATATGTAATGTTATGTAAATATTAAGTTTAAATTCTGGGCAAAAACATGGTCTAGAAATATATTGTTAAGATGTTGGAATTTTGTGGTACAGTGAAGAATTAATCTACAGTCACATAAAAGCTCTACTGTGTTGTAAAAACGAAAATTTAATAAATTATGTTAATCGCATTTTTTTGTCATTTTCTCTCTCTATGGCCCCAAACACCCTGTCCTGACTTCTGAGTCCTTGCTCTGCCTGTTTCTTTACTGCTCTGCCCAAATCCTACACATTTGCCAAGCTTTAAATTTCTCCCTGAAGCCAACTCTAGCAATTTTGGAGCTTATTGATTTCTGCTTGTTTCTGAAATCAGTGGCTATAATTATCACTACCACCTGTTCTGACATTTAATCATCTTCTTTCACCTTTTAGAAAAGAGTCTACTGAAATTATCTAAGGAGTGTAAGAATTTATCCAGTTTTTTTAAATTCCGGAAAACTAGATTCTGTAGCTCTTTAATAGTCTCTTACTAGTTTATTACCTTTATGATCATACTTTTTTTCTCTGAATTTTTTCTCAATTAAAATGAAGAAAAGGTAAACTTTATATATAATACCGTTACATATATTTAAGGGACAGTAATAAGTCTTTTAAACTTCACCACTGCAGACCAAACACTGTAGCTTTAGTTACTTTTAAAACTTTCTATGTCATGCTGCCTTTTTACAATCTTCAGTGACTTTGGAATATTAGTCCATTGTAAGAATATTTCGCTAATTTGTTACCGAATTTAGATTATCCAGGGTAACGGTGTACCTAACTCCTCTGATGTGGATGTGGTTCAGTAAGTTTTAACACTGATGAGCTTAGTTCTCAATACTCTTTCTAAATTTAGCTAAACTTCTTTTTGCTGCATCTAATAACTGGCTGCCAAAGTCAAGTCTAGGTTAAAGGGCCAAAATCCATTTTTGACTTTATAGGTGCTTTTGTGCTTTGTAACCTGATGCATGTTTATAACGTGACCTATCAGGACTGTTTTCATGGTTCCTCAGTAGAACACTCAGGTCCAGAATCATCAAACAGAGTCAGAATCTGTTTTGGTGATGATGAAGCCAGTGGGTTTGTGAAATTGCTCTTAAAAAGTTGTCTCCCCAGGTAAGTTCATAGCATGGGTGTTCTTTCCACAGAATAAGATCATTCGTCAAATGCTCCTTAAACTCTTCTCTGTAACCCAGCCCTGAAAACCTTCAGGTTTTATAGGGAATATCTTGAAGAAGTCCAAATACACACAATGGTGTAGTAGAAAAAATTGTTTCAGGGTGCCACAACGGAGCACTAACGAGTGGGAGTGGCGTTAGAGCTAATGAAAGCGTTGTAGGCAGAGGAGAATCATGTCATTTCTATAGGATTGTTTTCATTCCAGGAGTACGGCAATTTGACCAAGGCAGGTAGAAAGAACATGAGAATGTGTTGTCACAAGATCCAGGCACGAATGTACTTCCCCCACCTCCACCCAGCTGAGCCTCTTCAGGCAAGCCATTTGATCTCTTCAAGTCTCAGCTTTCCCATCTGCGGAACGGCTGCAAGAGCGTTATTTGCTTTGCAGGAGAGGAGCATTTACTAAGCAGTAAAGCATTCACTAGCCTTTGTTTTGTTTCCCTGTCACAGCCTAGCATGGTACCAAAATATTATAACACTCAACGTATATTGAATTAATGGGTTTCTGAATACTTCAGATGTTTCCTACGAACAGTTTTGGATCTCTGAGGTTTTCTGCAGTGAAAGCTGTTGGACATTTTGGTCAACCTGTGACTCCTTTGTTTGTGGTTTATTCCGTCTGGGCCAGGAACTGCCTGGATCAGCTGGCAGTCTTTGGGGTGAGGAGAGGCTGGCGTGCTTCCTACAGCCTGCATGCCAGGCGCAGAGTGGAACCGGGAGAGGTGGTGGAGCTGCTGTGTCCACCTGTGCGAATTAGCTGCATGAACATCCAGGTCCCGTGCAGTCACACAGAACAAAGCCCAGTGGCTGTAGAATTTCTTACAGTCCCTCATTGTCTTTCAAATCATCATGAAGATCTTGCCTGCTTGTCTTACAATGACATTAATAGAAAGCAAAGGGAACACATAGTCTCTTGAGCATTAGATGCTTGTTTTGAATTTCAGTTTGAAACTTCATTCATTCATTCATTCATTCATTCATTCATCAAACCATATTTAGCACTTATATCTGTGTCAGGCACTGCGCGAGGGGCTGAGGGCCCTCCCTCAAGGACCTTCGAGTTTGTGGTAGAAGAGACAGTGATGAGCCCATGGGCGAACCATGTGTCTTCAGGTGTTAGGGCTGGGGTGGGTAGGAAGCATGCACAGAGCAACTGATCTTCAGAGGCTGATGCAGCACAGCGGCGTGGAAAAGAAACGTGCATCTAGAAGCAAAACATAGCTGAATTTGAATTCTACTTCCCTCTCTTAACAACTGTCACCATCAAGCAAGTTATTATTTTTTGAACCTCAGAATTTTCATCTGAAAATGGGCAAAGAAGATAATAAAGACCTTGGCACAGCATTTGGCAACCGATAGGCTTTTAATATATTAATTAAAAACTAATTAATTAATGTTCACTTGTTCTTGCTTCCTTCCTCTTGCTGTCCTCGTCATTACTGGAGGAAAATTATTGCAGTAGAAAAAGCACTGGAATTGGTAGATTGGCAGTCCTGGCTCTGCCACCAACCTACGACTGTGTGACACCGGGGGTGTGGGGCTAGGAACGCCCATCCTCAGGACTTCTCTGAGATCTGTGAGAGTTGTTTCCACTTTTTCACTATTATGAGCATTGCTGCTATCAACATTTATATACAAATTTTTGTGTGGACATATGTTTTTATGTCTTTTGGGTCTGTCCCTAGCAGTTCAAGCACTGGGTCATATGGTGACTCTGATTAACATTTTGAGGAACTGTTTTCCAGAGTGGCTGCACCATTTTACATTCTCACTAGCAATGAATGAGGGGTCTGATTTCTCCATATCCTCACCAATACCTGTCCATCCTTTTGATTTTAGCCATCATAGTAAGTGTGAAGTGGTATCTCACTGTGATTCTGATGCTGAGAATTAATGATGCTGAGCATCTTTTCATGTGCTTATTGGCCATTCATATATTGTCATTGGAAAAATGTCTATTCAAATCCTTTGCCCGTTCTGAGACTCAATGATCTTTAATATCTGTAGGCAACATGGCAGATCCTGTTCTTCAAGTTGGTGGGTTTGGTGGTGGTATAGGGCCCCCAACAGCAACAGTCCCTGAAGACTCTCAGAAATCAGCATAGGCAATGTTTCTGCCTCAGTCAGTAGGCTTATTATATAATGAAGTAATGCACAATCCCAGCATCTCTGTGACTTAATACCTTCAGCTTTGTCCACCTTCCTACAAACTCCACAACCCAGGCTACTTCAGTCTTACGGCTCTACTCTGCTTTCCATTCTGCTTTTTCTAGAAGGTTGTTCAGAGACTTCATTGCTTTACCTAGAAGTGATACACATCTGTTCTGTTCAAAAGTTGTTGGAGAGATCCCATCATACAGCCCAGTCCAGTGTGGAGGGATCTCAGAAGTGTGGTCCTCCATGTCCCAGGAAGGGGAGACCCGGTATGAGCGAGCACCGGTCATGTCTGTCCCAGTCACCAACTCTCTTTCCATGTAGGAGTCCATTGCCTCTTGCCTCATAAGATGAAAAAGGGGGAATGCTTTTACATTCTAACATTTTTCTGAAAATAACTTAGTTGACCCAGCGAAACTAGATTGTTCTGGGATGTTTGCTTCTGATTTGATCAAGCAGCTTCACTAAAGCTTTGAATGGGCTGCTTTTTCTGTCTTTCATATAATCATTTCTGGAAAACGTTTCTTTGAGCATTTACTATGTGCTAGATACTGTGCTGTGTGCTGGAGACATGGGGATTGATTAACGCTCATCCCTGTCTATTAGGACTCATAGTAAAAAAGTAGAGGCAAACGTATAGACAAATAACCATGCTGTTGAGTGATGGATGCTATGTTTACTTTCGTAGCAGGAGGAATGGCCTCTGAGAGCAGAGAGGAAGGAGTCCCTGGAGGTGCCTCTGGGGTAGGGCAAAGCATCCCAAAGCACTCACTTTTTATTGTGATAAAATATACATAATATTTATCATTTTAATACATTCACAGTGTCGTTTAACCATCACTGCTATGTATACCTAAAACTTTTCATCATTGCCAACAGAAACTCTGTACCCATTAAACACTAACACCCTCCCCACCATTCCCCTTCTCCCAGCTCCTGGGAATCCCTGTTCTACTTTCTGCCTATGAATTTGCCTCTTCCAGGTACTTCACATGAGAGGAATCATATGATGTTTATCCTTCTGTGTCTGTCGGATTTCACTGAGCGTAATGTTTTCCAGGTTTATTCATGTTGAAAGAAGTGTTAAAATTTCATTCTTTTTATTGGCCAAATAATATTCCATTTTACATATACACCAAATTCTATTAATCCATTCATCTGTTGAGGGACACGAGTTGTTTTTACTTTTTGGCCCCTGTGAATAATGCTATGAATATGGATATACACATATCTGCTTGAGTGGCATTCGCTTCAGAGAAAGATAAATACCATATGATTTCATTTATATGTGGCAATCTAAGGAACAAAAAGAACAAACTAATCAAAAACAGACTAACAGATATAGAGGACAATCTAGTGATGGCCAGAGGGGAGGGACGTTGAGGGGCTGGAAGAATAGGGTGAAGGATTAAAGAAGTACAAATTAGTAGTTGATAGATGGTCACGGGAATGGGGAGCATGGCATAGGGAATGCAGTTAGCATTAAATGTAATGGCTAGGTGGAGAGCCAGAGGAGAGAAAGAGCAATTAGGGGGATCATTTTATAAACTATATAAATGTCTAACCAATGTACTGTATACTTGAAACTAATAATAAAATCAAATTAAAAAAATAAAAATATTTTATTTTAAATTATGAAGTAACATATTCGCTGTGGATCATTTAGAAAATAAAGACAATTCAAATTAAAATCACTCATAATGTCATTATTCAGAAATACATTTAATGACTTTTTTTTACATTTAGTGATTTTTTTACATTAAAAACAGTATTAAATTCTGTATTATGCTTTTTTCTTTGAACATTATTTTGTGATCATTAGAATTTAAAATACTTTTGATGACTATAAAAGATAATTTCGTGGATGCGTCAACTAATTTCATTATTTTAGATCACTTTGAGATTTAATATAAGTTACGTTGAAAGGAACATCTGTAAAAATCTTTGCTGATAAATCTATTATTAGACATAAAATTACTGCATCAAATATGAACATTTTAAGGAGCTTATAAATGGCCAGATTGTTTTGTCAGGAGTTCTCCATGGCCGCAGCAGAGTGTGAAGAGACCCTATCTCTTCAAGGCCAGCACAGTAATATTCTTGCTCAAGATTGTGTTACAAGTTTCAGAGGTTTTGGCCTCTCTATATGCTGCCCCGACTTGGGACAGCCTATTGTTGACAAGTGGAGACTGACACATAATGGAGATGGGAAGGACAGGTACCTATTTACTTGTATTATATAAGAGTGGCTCTCAAGCTTTTTTCTGCCTCCATCCACTTTACATGAGTTACACACTCTCATCCTCATGTCTCATTACTTGCAGAAATCTTCACTTGGAGAGAGAGGTACATGGGCATTTTCTGGGAAGCATTTGAGAATCACGGATTGCATTAGTTAGCGTTCTCCAGAAGATGCGTGGATATGTATGAGTATATATAGGTGCATGTATATATGTATACATATGCACACGTGCATATACGTATATGTATATATATATAAAGAAAGGTTTATATATATATATTTTTTTAATTTTAGAAATTGTTTCACACTATTGTGAGGACTGGCATATTGAAATTTTGCAGGGCAAGCCAGCAGGCCAGAGACCCAGGAAAGAGCTGAGGTTGCAATCTGAGCCTGAAAGCTGTCTAGAGGTAGAATTCCTTCTTTCTGTGGGACCTCAATCTTCTTCTCTTAAAGCCTTCTACTGATTAGATGAGGCCACTCCCTCTAGGGTAATCTGCTTGACTCAAAATCTACTGATTAAATATTAATCTCATCTAAAAAATACCATCACAGCAACACGTAGACTGGTGTCTGACCAAATATCTGGGTGCCATGGCTTAGCCAATGTGGCACATAAAATTAACCATCACACTGATCTAAAAAGTTTGGGTACTACTGAGTTTAACGTTCTCCTATATACATGCAAAAATAAAAATTTTAAATCGCTTAATTTTTCCTGGGAGCCACCGGGGGGCACTGTGAACAAGGAAATGGAAGATGTGGCTCATTTGTTTTCCTTTAGAACAACCAGCACCAGCACGGCAAGGAACCCTGGAGATTCCTCCATTCTAATTCTTAATTTTGCAGTGAGAAAGTTCCTTTCACCGTGAGCAAGTTAACACTGCAAGGTTACGTAGCAAATTAATGATAGAGGCTGGAGAAAGAACTGTGGCCTTTTGACTTTGCATTTCATGTTCTTTCCATTGTAGTGCATTCTAATAATGTATGTTAATTATGTAATAATCATTATTTTAACCATAAACAATTGATACATTAATTATATAATAATTAATATACATTAAATATAAATTATTATTAATGATTTAGTGGAAATAATTTGAAATATATATGACTTGTTTTGGTCTTATAAGATAGATGATGAAGTGGCAACTGTATGATACAGATTGCATGAGTAAAGAGTCCATATAACTTTGAAGTATGAATTATGAGATGATAAACTTTCTGGATACCCAAATTGTGTTGATAGCTGGTCCATAGCTAGTTTTGGTGAACACTGGAGGGTTCTGTTTTTTTTTTTTTGTAAACTGTTGCCTTCAAGGAACACAGAGGAGTCTTGCACATGAAGACTCAGCAGGCAAAGATTCTTTCTTCCCTGGGGGGGGGTGTGTGTTCGGGTTGAGGTGACTAGGGAAAAGGGGGATGCCAAAAATAATTTTACTTTTGGAATCAAGTCTTTTTGTACCTGGATTGGAATGTTCTAACACCTTACCGTTAGAAGTAGGTGATGTGTATGGAAGGCTGAATTTTTGGAGAATGGATGGGTGATTTAAAATCATGATTCCTAACCTCCGGAAAATTCTGCGTTTTGTTTCGAATATCTTTTCTTTGTCTTTGTGTTTTTACAGCCAACTCTTGTTAGCTGAAGGATGAATTCTGACTATTTTTATCTTCCCCATGCCGGTTGGCTCAGGTTTCGTGTCTCCACCAGGGGGCCTCCGAAGAAAAGCAGATTCAGTCTGACCTGACTCGGTCACTGCAAATATACTGCGGTGACACTTTCCTAGCTTGTGCATAGCAACCAGAGGTTTTATATGTCAGTGTGTGTGTGGTGCTGGGGGGCATGGGGGGTGGAGGGGGAGGGCATTATTTGCTATATTTCGATTGTGTGAAATTGCCGGATTTTCCATTTGGCCTTTTAGAAATCCTTTAAAAGTGATAACATAGCAGTTTCAATGGAAGTTCTAGTGTTATGGAATTGTTTAATATGCATATCCCAAACTTGCCTGAGCCCCTCTTTCACGCTCTGAGATTGGGCTTCATCTATTTATGTGGCTACAAGAATACTTAGGAGTGTGATTACAGTATGTTCTTAGAGACATTGCATACTGTAGATCTGTGGGAGAGGGATTTCAACATAATATTATGAAATAATTGGAATCCTCTAAAGCATGCTGGCTCCTCCCCAGTCTTTTACTGGCCGACCTGCTTCTTATTTGAAAGTGAGGTTCTTTTGGAAGTCGCCTCGCTCACTATTTTAGAACATTTAAAACAACTTATTTATTTAATTTATTTATCTATTTATTTTCAGTTTTATAGAAATATAATCAACAGACCACTGTACAAGTTTAAAGGGTAATTGAACTTGTACATACTTGTCACATGACTTCACATACATGCGATGTGAAATGTAGAGCAACTTATTAGAACAAATAAGGAGTTTAGAAAATAGGGGCAGGAAAAATACACAACTAATTAAGGCATTCCAAAATATATACCAGATGATTGTAGAGAACAGCTCTACAAATTTTAAGAATTTACTATTGGTCGAACATCGAAAAGAAACACAGAGTTGGTCTTGCGTTAATCAAGATACTAAAAAATAATGGGTAAGAGAAATATTCACGCTGGGAATTTTATTTTCCCACGGAGTCATAAAATTTCACAGTCATTCACATGGAAAAAACTGGGCTGTGGAATTATGAATACTTGCACTGCTTTCAGCAAGTGCTCTATTTTTGCCAGTGTGTGGCTTAAGTAATTAATTTCCTCATCTAATCCCGGTAAAAAACTTAGATGGATAATGAAGTCACTTGATCTTTTCATGCTCGTTACAACGTACATTCATTAAAATATAACACACAGGTAATTCCCTATTTCCTTAGCAGTTCTTGCTGCCTTTATTGACTTGACTGTTTAAGGAGCCAGTCTTGCTCTTGACTGCCCCAGGCATTCTGCAAGACTCAGTCTTCTTATGAATGTATTGGAGCTGCCTTTTTAGATGGAACCTAGCCTATATCAGTTTACTAGTTCCATACTACATGACTAAACTAATTTTTCAGATGTTTTGAGTGGAGTTTAGAAGACTATTGCTTTACTAAAAAAGCAAACAAGAAAATTCCAAGCCTTACAGTCAGCTCCTATCAATTTCCCTTTAATTACCTCTCGAAGTACCTGTTAATGACTCATTACTTATAAAAATAAATTATAGGTACTCTGCAACCCTGTTTGTAGAGTTTTTGATTTGGCTACCACCAGGAAAATGGGTGTGTGACAACAATATGGCCATATGAATCAAATTGCTTTGTAATTTTATATATTTAATAAAGTATATTGCAGGGCTATGTTCAAATGGGGTGAAGCTGAGGTGGAAAAGGTGCTTTATGACAAAAATCATGTCTTCTTCTAACATACCACGTTAGCCACCTACATTCTGTTGCATACACATATGCTCAGCAAATAGGGCTGACTGATTTTCTGCCCTGGTTTGTGGGGTTTTATTTCTCATAGGTCACAATGAATTTCACTCTTTTTTTTTTTTTTGAACAAAACCCCTTTTCCAATAAAATTACACGTGGCATTCCGACATGTAAGTATGAAAGCAAAACTACTCTTTTTAGGAAGAGGGGTAAGAATCTTAGAACCTTGCCCAAATATCTTCCAAAGGGACACCACCCTGGCCTATAGGACTCCTCAGAATCCAGTGTGAGAAACACTGAAATGAAGATGAAACTGTTTCTGTATTTAAGTACTACATATTTCCACTCACTTTTTATGCTTGTTCCATCACCATGTGTACAGAAGCATTTGTGTGCCTTTGTGGGAACTGAACTTTAGATCAGGGATTGGTCAACTTTTCCTATAAAGGGCAAGATAGTAAATATTTTCAGCTTTATGGGCCATATGGTCTCTGTCACAGCTACTCGGCCTGGCCATTGTAGTGCAGAAGCAGCCTAGACATATGTAAATGCGTGAGCATGGCTGGGTTCCAATGAAACTATTTATGGACACCAAAACTAGAATTTCACATAATTTTCACATGTGATAAAATATTATCGTTTTGATTTTTTTCAACCACTTAAAAATGGACAAACAATTCTTAGCTTATGGATCAGAGCTGGGAGGTAGATTTGGTCTGTGGGCCAGAGTTTGCTGATTCTTGCTTTAGTCATTCTATAGCTATTCTTTTTTCAAAAAAAAAAAAGAAGAAATTATATGTGTTTAGCTGAAGTTTACATTGGGCGTTTGTAATTTATTTCAACTTCTCTGAAACCTCTTCCTCCTACCCTCAGACTACTGTATAGGTCTGCTTTGTGTCTCAGAAGCTGCTAATTCCTGATACAAATGTTCTCCTGAGTATACTGTGCTTAGAGGAAGTTAAATATAGACTACCACGATAGGCCACCGACTTAGGTTACAGCAAGGCTAAACTGCTGTGTGTAACATTAGAAAGCTATTATTTTTTGTGAGGTTTTCAAAGATGTCTTCCCAGTGTCTTATGTTTCCTTCCTAATAGACATTTTCTTAGGAATAGATGTCAAAACCCACACTAGAGAAATGTGCGTTGTGGTCTCCCAGGTGTCTCTCCCTGGCCTCACCCACTCCTGTCAAAACCAGTGTGTCAGAGGTGAAGATGTGTGAGAAGAGAAGGAGATATAGTTAACAACAAAGTGCACGAGCAACAAACACAACAGTAAATCATGCATTCGCGTCCATGGAAGATGCTGCGTCAGGCTCTCCTCCTTGTCTTTTCTCCGCTGCCCTGGAGCCCTTCCCTGTTTTGAGAGTGTGAGGGAGGAGGCCGCCTGAGAGAAGACCGTCTGTGGACGATCCAGCTTCCTTCATTTCCTTCCTCCTCCCCCCTCTCTTTCAAGGGCTTCCTCTGGAGAAGAACAGTCTGGAGAGTGTGCAGACATAGAATGAGGGGTACTTGGTGACCCCGAGGCGGGGCGGCCTCCAGATGAGGCACAGGGAGTTACCAGTGGAGCCTGCACAGATGCACTGTGTCCAACTAAGGGGAGGAGGGTGGTGGCTGGAGGTCTTGGGCTTTAAAGTGGAAGTAATGGACAGATGGGAGCCACTGCGGGCTTTCGAGCATGGGAGTGACGTGAGAAAATAGATCATTCAAGGAAATGGATTCTCCTGGTTCTTAGGAGATGGGTTACAAAGGCAGGAGGCACGAAAATCAGGAGGCTGTTTTTGTGACTCAGATCTGTATTAGAAAGATGGCTGTGGTATAAAGAGGTTGTAAGTGGATGAGAGGATTTTAAGAGATAATGAGAGAATTGCAAGAGGAAGGAGAGAAGCCCATCTGGAGGCTGCCATGGTTTTCTCTGCTCCAAGTAAAGGCAGCTTCGTTTTCTGGAGGGGGCATTGTCTTTGAAGTCAGATGCTCTGAGATCACATCCACCTCTGCCACTTACTTTCTCTTTATCTACAAAGTGGTGATAGCACAGCTACCTGCCTGCTGAGTTTTGTGAGGTTTTCAAAGATGTCAGCAAAGGGTATGCATTTCACTCTGCCCTCCCCTGGGCAGAGTGGGCCCAATCTCTGCATTCTCAAACTGGCAGGGCTTTGAGCGTTTAATTTCTCCCACTGTCCAGTGGAGGAAATAATGCTACTTCATAGAAGAGCCACAATGATTAAATGAGATGATATTTTCAATGCTGTTGGTAAACACTCACTGAGAGGCAGGTAGAGAGTAGGAAAAGCACATGACAAGTTGTAGGCTACGGATAATGCCAGACTCCTCCTCTTCGAATCTTCCCTGTTAACAGTGGCCACTTTAAAGCTTAACAAAAATTTTTTTATTATTATTTTCTGCATCGTCTCTCTATTATTCTGCTTGGGCTGCCATAACAAAATAACTTAGACTGGGTGGTTTAAACAACAGAAATTCATTTCTCACAGTTCTGGAGGCTGGGAGTCTAAGATCAAGGCGGGGGGCCTGTCCGGCTCCTGGTGAGGCCTCTCTTGCTGGCTCGCAGAGGTCCACCGTCTTGCCATATCCTCATGTGGCAGGAGAGAGTGAGCTCTGGTCTCTCTTCCTCTTCCTACAAGGACCCTAATCTCATCATGAGGCCCCACCATCGAGACCGCTTCTAAACCTAATTACTTCCCCAAACCCACATCTTCAAGTACCATCACATGGAGGGGGAAGTTAGGGCTTCAACATATGTATTTTGGGGGGACACAAACATTTAGTTCATAACACTCCAATTTCCTTATTGCCATTTTCATGAGAAGAGGAAAATAGAAATTAATACTCTTGGCGGGTTAGTGAGTTCCTGTGTTTTTTCTTGTCAAGACTCCAAATCATCTGACGCCACAAAGTCCAGTGCCCATTTTTCTCTCTCTGACCTGAACAGCGGGTTTTAAAGACTGTAAGAGAGATTGAAAAGAAGACACAGAAGTGAGGAGAAGAGTTCAACTTAATGAAATGCGGCCTGAAATACTTTACTTCTTCTGTCATTAAATCCCCATGCCAAATTTTGCCTCTTAATGACTTGTTATATATTCCTCCTACCTAACCACCCCAAGCACAATGCTATATTCCCATAATGGTAATGATTGTTCTCAGTTGTGTAACATATATGTGCACGCACGTGTGTGTGTGTGATAATTGCTTATTTGCTTATTCACAACAACCCTGTGAAGTCACTTGGTCGGTGTCGTTATGGTGTGAACCCCTGTGGAGATTAAGGCCAGAAGTGTGGGGTGTTGGGCACACTTGCCCAAGATCACATCACAAGTTAGTGACGGAGCTGAGGTTGAACCTAGGCCTGAAATTCAAGTCCTGTGTGATTGTCACATCGGCTACTTCCTACAACCTCCTGGGTAGTTGAAAGCACATGTCTAAACCTTATCTTTGAGGCTAGATAACACTCCTGTTTCAGCTTCCTGTGTCCTGCAGCTCTGTCATATTTGATCAGTTTGCTATTTTGTGTCTCAATTTAAATGTTGGGGGAAATTTGAGGGAGTAAATCCTTTTTCCTTTTGCTAGGGACCATTCTGTCTTAGTCATTTAATGCTAAATTCTCTAGGATGTTAAGAACAAGCTTATGTAGTTAGGAAATTAAAACTGATTCTTTGGTGCATTGGACAGACTTGTCTAAAATAAAGGATTTTAAAATTTAAATTTGCTTTCTTGAAATGCCGCTTGAGACAGAAATTTGTGTAGGAGAGTAAAAAAACAAAATGGCTGATAGAAAAAGAAATTTTTTAAAAAGCGAGAAATGAACAAGTCATTTTCTAATGACAGCAAATATTCAGGATAAGTATTCAGTTCTCTTTTAAGACTTGTATCTCAAGAATATCTTCACATTTATGAAATAGAATTATTTTACTAGGCTGTAGCTTCAGACAGTGGTTAGAGTTTTGAAAATGCATTTGTAGAACTGCTTCCTTTGGGTCAAATGTCTTTACCTCATCAAAGTTGGAACAAGGCGTCTGGGCTCTGAGGTGGCTGGCTGGCTCCTGCAGTTTGTTACAGGGAAAGACAGGGAGATACTGGTTTCCTTGGTTTCCATGAGCTGGGAAGCTGGACTGTGTGCAGCCTTTGCATTCTTCTAGAGGTTCTAGGTCCATAAAAAGGGTTGCTATGGGTCCCTAAGAAGTGATTAAACTTCCTGAAAGAGGACCCCCTGGGGAAACTACAGTCCTGGTCTCAGACCTGGATTTGAGTCTCAGCCCTATCACCCGCTGCCACTTCGCATGTAATCTTCATTTTTCTTGTGCATGAAATGAGGATGATAGAATCTGACAGAAGTTTGAGGATCAATGAGAACAGTTTATGCATTTCGTGGTGCAGTGACGCACAGAGTAGCTGTTCAATAAAAGGCAGTTCACTTTCTTCTTCGTCCCCATCATCTTCTCTGCTGTGATACCAGGATAAAGTGGCCCTTGAGGACAAAGGAGGCCAAAAGGCTCCTGAACTGACCAGTGAGCCAGGAGCGTGGGGTCAGCTGAGTCGGTACTGGTCCGTTTCTGCCTTCTGAGGTGGTCCTGGATTTGTGCTAGACCCAGATAAAGTCACCCAGTGAGCAGGAAAGTTGCAGGAAACCTGCCACAGAAGTAAGTGACTGCCTGTATCTGACTCTGGGCTGCTCCATTAACATCGTGAAAACCAGTATTTAAATATCTAGGAGTTATAAAATTAGATGCCAATATCACTTTACGGGTTTCGTACGTGATTATAATTCTTGACTATAATTTCTTATTTAATAGGTTATTCTCCCATGTGACTATAAACTGTGTGAGGATAAGGACATGTTAATCTCATAGATAGATGATCAATGCCTTGTATAATATAGCCGTGGGGATGCCCGGTGGGTGAATGAGTGTAGGACATATGAGTGTCCTGCACTCATTCACCCACCATATGTCCTGCACTCATTCACCCACCGGGCATCCCCATGGCTATATTATATGGACTCAATTAATGCCTGTTTAATAAATACTTTTTTTCTTACTTTTTAATTGTGTTTGTTTATTTAACATTTGAGGGCTGACATAATAGTGAAGTACATAAACTGCACTAACCTTAAAGGTACGGCTCAATGATTATATATATACATGTATACACACACACATACATATATATTCTTATATATATGTATATATATCCATCCATCCATATACACATATAACAACAAACTGAATCGAGATATAGAAATTCCTGGCACCCCATAAAGTTCATTTTTACTGGGAGGTGTCTATATTATACATTCTAATTTTAACATTAAAATTAATTTACTCAGCTATATTTTCTAGAAGACTTACCATGTATATGGCATTATGCTACATACCAAGGGGGATACCTACAAAAAATAAAATACAGTCTGCCCTCCAAGAGCTTTCTGATCTGGTTTGCAAGACAAGACTAAGGAGGAAATAATCCAGTAACCAGTTGTTTACCAAAATTAGCACTGTAGACCCATGGTTTCTGATTTTATTTTTATTTATGTTTTAAATGATACAATTCTTTCTTCAAATTAAGACTTACCTGGAGCCTAGTATATAAAATAAACAAGCATAGGAGTGTTTTGGTTAAATTGGAGTAAGGGGCCCCTCCCTATCTGAGAAGGGCCTTATGGCGACCACCAGGGAAGTTCTATGGGAGCTCAAAGCAGGGAAAGATTACTGTGGCTGGAGCAGCTAGGGGACCCCTGAGACTGGAGATGAGTGGTTTATATCCAGGGGTGAGAAGATAAGGGTAGTTGGAGGGAGGAAAGTGAGTTGCCAGCCTGGGAGAGAAGAAGCATGAGAAAGCGGTCTGCTTCTATTACAGTAGCATGAGAGGTTGGTGCCCAGGAAAGGTGCTGGGCAGGGGGATGGTGAGGACCCAGGAGCTGGACCTGGAACAGCTGGTATGAAAGGAGAAAGGGTCTCCAGGAAGAGAATTATTCCTCACCCAACATTACGTTAGATTTCCTCATGCATTTCATTTAAATTTTACCCCAAACAAAGAGACATCAGCTATTTTTCTTTAGATAGCCAGACCAACCCTGGAAAATAACTTAAAGGAGAAAGAAGGTGAGTTACATCAGTGGTCCATGGTGGGGCAGAGAATCTGTAATACCAGGTGATGCCATTTCCTTGAGCCGTTTGGAGACTTCAGGACTCTGAACAAATGGCTTAGGACTGTTGAAAATGGGAGTTGCAAAGAATGAATGCAGAGACTAAAAAGAAAGGCAGAGGAGATGCATTTATATTTATAGAATCTAATGACACAAGTGATGGTGTGAGTACTGAGAGTACTCTTAATTATAAATAGGAAGGCTGTTAAAAGGCTCAAATGTACTGAGTCTATTTCTACCAAGGCAAAGAGAGCTATTGTTCACCTCTTGGAGAGACATTTGCTCCCACAGGTGAATAGGTTGTCATTAAGTGCAGTTAAATGACAATTTACTAAATGGATTCCACTACCTAAAATAGTTGTGCTTTGTAAAGACCCCTGTATATCAGCGAGTTATCCCACGCTGATTCAATGATGCTCTATCTGGCTCTATAAAAGAGCCTCAGAGTTTAAAAGATTCAGCTTTAGAAAGTAATCATGAGAACTAATCTTTTTGTTGTTGTTGACAGCAAAATTGATAACATTCCTATTTGCAATTCTTTGACTACTAAATTGAATTTTTATGTGATTCGGTTCTACAAATTCAGCAAACATGTGACAAACATTTATTGAGTGCCAACAGTATACCACACACTGTACTGTGAAGCAGAGTACAGCAGTGAACAGAATTGCGAAAGTTCTTGTTCTTCTGGAATTACGTTATCATGTAATAATTCCAGTGTTTTTCCACAGTCTTAAGAAGGCATAAGCAACTCATTTGGCTGAAGTCTGGGTAGATTTTCAAGTATTTAAATTTGGGGAATGTAAATATTTTAAGAAAAAAGTAAATATAAAAGTGAATTCCAACTCAGCATATCAATACCCAGAGATGTCTACTATTTAAGTAGCATTATAGAACTTTCTCTGTCTTACTATTCCAAGATCATTCTTTTAGAATTATTAACAGATATTTTTAAGTATCGCATTTCGTGTGGAAAATAAATATAATTTGACAGCCAACAGCCAAAGCCAAGTATATAAGTGGACAAAGTATATAAATATCAGTGATGAGAAGTTTGTAATCTGAAGACCAAAAAGGTCTTAGGTAGCTTTCAGATTTAAAAAAAAAAAATGTTTCTTAACCATTTCTTTTATGTTTAGCTGTTGGAGTAAAGATGTATCTGAAACCACTAAACATAAGTGACATAGGAATATTGCTGGGCATTAATGTTGTGGTCCAGTGGTTAAATATTCTTACTCTTCTGATTTCTTGAGGATAGTGAAGGAGCAGAAACACAAAAGCAAATGAGAAGAAATATGTCTCGTTAGGACTGTCTACCTGAAAATCAAATAAAGTAAACACATTAAAATAATCAGTGCACATGTTTCTCATTTGTAAAAAGCAAATGATGCTTAGAGAGGGTTATTTAAAAAAAAATTATAATCTTTTCTATAAATAGAAAAGCACCAATATTAGAAAGAAAAAGAAAAGATTAGTTGCCCAATGTTCGTTTTATTTGGAGTTTTACTTTAAATCCAAGAATCCTCGATTGTTTCCAAACAATTGGGGCTAAGGAATTTTCCTGTTCCAAATTAAAAATACAAACCATGACTTATCAGTTATTTCCATACTTTTAAATTTAAATTCTAGAAACAATTTAGAGAATAACAACGCAAATAAATGGCAAGAACTGCTTATAATGTTAGCAGAAGAAAAGTAATTTTCCTAAAGGTTCCCTACAAATATATTCATATTATTTGTATTCAAAATTGGGCACAGAATACTAATGCTGTCTATATTCTAATAATTGTAATTACAGTTGACCCATAGTTCTGTACTTTTGTTTTTTACTCAGTTAATGCTTTTATATATAATCAGTTTTGCATAGTGTAAGTATAAAATTTTGAGATTTGTTTAGTTCTTTAATCTCATCTATAATAGTTCCGATTTCTTTTTCTTTACACAAAAGTCAAGATTTAAGAAATTAAATAATTTTTACTACTTCATCCAGATCATTCTTCAGTGAAACTGGCATTTATTTCTACTGTAGTGCATGGTGGGGAAGAATATGATGACCACTAACGTATGGTTTGGTGCTACTACTTTAATTTGTGCTCAGGCATCGGCAGTTTTAACCTGCCATTGCTTTTGGGCTTGCATCAGTGCCAAAGTCAACCAAGCGAAAAGCCAAATAATATCTTAGTATTTTTATGAAAATAATTTTACCCTCTTAGATCATCTGAAAGGTTCTTAGGGATCTCCAGAGGACCAGAGACTGTACTTGGAGAAACACATTTCCAATTTCTAATCTAAAAAGTGTTGTTTTGAATAAAAACAAAATCATTATTCCATTTGGTGAGTTTGTATTTCTTTGTATTCTGAAATGTAAATCTCTGAAAAAGACACACACACATGTCCTCACAATTAGTTATCAGGATGGCAGTCATTTTTTTCTCTGATTTTTAACAGTCTTAGAGAATTCCCATGTTAAATATTTTGGTGCTGAGAAATGTCTTCATGGAAAGCAACAGTTGATTTCACAGAAAAACAAATCTGTGAGCTGATTTCCCTCTTTAGGTTGTCTGACATTTGTAGGTGAGTGAAACCAAGGTGATTAATTGTTTCTTTTTTTACTGTAAAATCAGTAGTTTTACTCACTTAAACAATCTTTTTGCATGAAAAGTCTTTTAAAAAATAAAAACTGGGTATATTTTTGTTTTACCTGATCAGTTTTCCTTTTCTCACTTTTGACTATTCCGATTATCGAATTGTGAAAAATAGCCTGAGTTCAGAGAATTTTTACCTTGATGGATACTGAAAAAATCATGTTAGTAGTAAAATAATCCATTGCTTGTGTTAAAACTAAAGGCAAGTCATTTAATTGCATCCATTAAAAAAAATATATTCTCTTGTTTACCTCTGGTAGAGATTGTGGATAAGATGCTAAGATCATTAATAAAAATGCTCGTAAATTGTTTTAAAGTATTCATCTTCATCTCACTACAGAGTTAGCACATTTATTCATGTTACAAAAATTTACTGAGCACCCTGCCTACTATGTGTTGAGTATTTTGTTAGACATACAAATGTGACTAAAATATGAACTCTGACCTCAGGCTAAAATGTTACTTTACAGTGTTCTGAACTTTGCAGATAACACTGTTAAATTCTCATGAGAATCTGAAGCAGATATTGATTCATTTTTTAAGTGATGAAACTGAAATGTAGAAAACAGTCTATGCAAGGCTGTCTTAAATGTAGTTTCTTAGATTCCCAGTTAGGTGATCTTTCCAAACTCTAGAGATGACTCTCTGATAATCTAAAAAGAACAATAAAAAATGTTCACCATAGCTAAATATGAAATAGAAAGCAATGCCTACAATCGAAGAAGTACAGCTAAAGTAGTACGGGAGTCCAGAAGAGGGAGAGATGGCTTCTGGGAGGGGGATGGATAAAGAAATACCACTGGAATTGAGCTGGATGTACTTTATAGTTGTAGAGATGGGGGAGGTTATTCCATCTAGACCCGGAAAAGCTTCAGTAAAGCCTCAGTTGGGTAGGGGATGGATGGGAAGATTGGAAATAGGACTAGTCAACAGTTCATTTTATCTCAAGTGTAGGATGTTCTACACAGAATTATTAGAGATGAACCAAAAAAGATGTGAAAGAGACCATATTCCAGGTCTTTGATGCCAGACCAAAAAGTTTGAATTTTACATGCTAGGAAATCGAGTACCATTTGAAGATTCTAAGCAGAAGTGTGATTAATCTGGCAGCAGTTTTAAACATAAGAGTTACAAACCCAAATGACATAGAGACTAAGCAGGTAGCAAGCAAAGTGGAGAGAATGTGGCGAAAACAGAGGATGTCTTTTGTTGGTATTGTCTTCTAGGTTATTGTCATTTAGGGCTTTAGGAATGTGACCTTTGACTCTACTGCAGATTTATTGTTCTCTTGTGTACATGTGCTTTATTGTCACAAATTACATTTTTATACCCTGGGTGCACATCGACATAGAGCTATAATTATTGTTTTATGTAGTTATCTTTTAAATCATAGAAAAAATAAAATAAATAAATATACATTAATACTTTTATTTTACCTATGTAGTTACTTTTGCCAGTGTTTTTACTTTTTTACATGGATCAGGTTATTGCTAGTGTTTTTTATTTTAGCATGAAGGACTCTCTGTAGCATTTCTTGTAGGGCAGATTACTAGCAACAGACTCTCCCAGTTTTGTTTGGGAATGTTTGAATTTCTCCAACTTTTGAAGGATTGTTTTATATAATATAGAACTCTTGGTTTATAGTTTTTTTTTCATTTGGCACTAAAAATCAAATTCTACCTTCTAGCCTCCATGGTTTCTGATGAGAAATCAGCTATTAATCCTGTAGTAGATTTCTTAAATGTGGCACATCTTTTCTCTCTCGCTGCTGTCATGATTCTTGGTTTGTTTTTTAATACTTGATTGATTACAGTGTATTCCAATGTGGACGTCTTTGAGTTTATCATACTTGGAGTTTGTTGAGCTTTTTGAATATGTAGATTAATGCTTCAGCCATTATTTCTTGTGTTCTTTATGCCCCTTCCTCACTCCTCTTTCTGGGACACCTGTTAAGCATGTGTTTGGTGGTATCTCATAGTTCTCTTTTGTTCTGCTCATTTATCTGCATTCTTTTTTTTCTTTCTGCTGCTAAACATTGGGTATCTCCATTGACTTATCATCAAGTTCACCAATCCTTTCTTCTGTCTGCTTAAGTCTGTTGTTGAACCCTGTATTTCAGTTATACTTCTTAACTCCAGAATTTCTATTTGGTTTCTCCCTACAATTTTTGTTTATTGACATTTGTTCTTTGGCTAGACATTATTTTTATTGTTTCCTTTAGCCTTTTGTACATGATTTCCTTTAGTTTTTTTGAGCATATTATAAATAGTTGATTTAAAGTCTTTACCAAGTAAGTGAAGTATTTTGATTTCCTCAGAGACAGTTTCTATTAATTTTTAAACTCCTGTATATGGGTCATATTTTCTTGTATCTTTACATGTCTTGTAATTTTTTTGGTGAAAACTAGATGTTTAGAATACTGTATTGTAGCTACTCTGGAAATCAGATTCTCCCTCCTTCCCAGGGCTTGTTTGTTGTTCCTGATTTTTTGGTTGCTCTTATTAGTTTGTTTAGTGAGTTTTCTGATCTAATTTTGTTAAGTCTGTCTTCCTTGTCATGGATGACCACTGAAGTCTTTGTTTGGTTAGCTTAGTGATCAGCCGGTGATTTGACAGATATTTTCTTAAACGTCTCAAGAAGAAGAAGGAAGAGGATGGGGATGGAAAAAGGGAATAAAAAAAAAGAATAAAAGAATAAAATCAGAGAGCCAGTAGGCTTTGGTGTTGGGTTATGCCTTCATCACTCAACCATGCAGCTAACTCTGCCTGAGTCTTCACTTTCTGCTTGTGCGGTGCCCGAAAGTCAGGTAGAAGTGAAAGATTAGGGCTTTCTCAGGTCTTTTCTGAGCATATCCCCTGCTCTGGGCATGTGTATGAGCTTCTAGAGTCCCAGAAATAAGTGAGAGCTTTACAAAGTTCTTATTCCTGAAGAATTCACTGCTAATCTTTCTTTCTCCCCTTTTGGATATCTGTCGTTTGCCCCAAACAGTGTTCCTTGCCCCAAGTGGCAGCAGATAATTCATTAGCCTTTAAACATTTTTGACAAATGCCTCTTGGGTACTCATCTCTTCAGCCAAGGAGAGTTATGAATTATGTGGAATAAAGACAAGCCCTTTGCACCAGTCTTTCAGGGAACTACCAGGCAGGTCAAAACAAATAACCGCAGTTATTTGAAAACAAGGTCTGCTCTGCTTCTTCCAGCACCAGGAACTCTCACCAGGGAAGTGGGTTGCTGTCTTCAACACCATTATCGATCTGGGCAAAGGGGGCATGGGGTCAGGCTAAGTTAAATGCCACAAATCTCTCCTACTGATATATAGCTGCCTTTTTCTTGATTATGTGTTCACTTGGTTGATGTAAACCTTTAATAAGTTTCCAGATTTCAGACAATGTTGATTCTGACAGTTTTTGGCAGTTTATTAGCTGTTTCGTGGAGGGGCCGGTCCATGGAATTCCCTCTTCCACTATTTTCACTGATATCACCGTGTGCAACGTGTGCTTTAAAAATGACGTATATGTGAAAGAAAACATACGTGTGAACTAAGTGCAAAATGCTACCTTTGCTGCAAAGCAAAGTGGACAGGAGAGAGATTGAATAAGAAGGGAAAAGGAAATGGAGAGCTATTGATCTGCCCAACTTCAGGCACCAAAACATAGTACAGTCTTCTAAGAAAGCTAAGTAGTTCATGTGTCTGTTCTATTAGGGGGACAGTGTTTGGTTGCCTGTAACATAAAGCTTGACTAATACTGGCTCAAACACACATAATAAGAAAGTTGGGATGGACTGGAAGGGGCTAGAGAAGTAGTCCAATGATGCTGTCAAGAACTCAAGCCCTATCTGTCTTTTTCTTTTACTGTCATTAGTGCAGTGGCTCCTACAGCCTCTTTGTTGCCTTTTGGTCTCAAGATGGCTGCTGCAGCTCCAGATATCTCCTGCACATCAAGGCAGAGAATTGGCATAGGCCTTTTCTTGGTGATTTTTTTTAAGTTGGCACAGAAAACACTCCTCATAAGACTTCTTATATTTAATTAGCCGTGAATAGGTCACATGCCCACTCATGTCAGTCACTGGCCAAAAGAAATGAGATTACCATGAGAAGGTGTGGTTCCTTTCTTAGGGCTAAGGAAATGCCTGCCTTCAAGAGATCAAAGGATCAGGTTCTGTAAGCCAGAGAGAAAGAAGGAGGATAGCTATTAGGTAATGGACAGTGGAGACCATAGGCAGAAACTAGGAGAGATGGCAGATAAGGGTGGAGGTGGCTGCTTGGAAGAGTGTCAGCTGGTTGTTTTGTCCTCAACCCCGCCCAAATGAGATCAAGCTGTCATCATTATTGGAAAAGGGGGTGGGGGTTAGAAATGAGGGTCAGAAATACATAATGTACAGTCATACAATAGAGGTAAACCAGAATCGTCAACTGAGAGCCAAAGTAAGCCAAAGCCTGTGGCATGTCCAAAGTTGGACCAGGAGCACAGAGCCCATGTCAAGGCCCAGACAGAGCAAATAGAATTCTGCCTAGTGCCTGGTTTCTGGCTCTGGTTTTTGCCTGGTGGGAGTTTACATTACATTTAGAGCTGGCAAGCAGTTTCTGACAGGTGTGGCAATCTCCAGGCCCTGAGACAACTGGTTACCTCTGGGTATGGACACAGAGTGGCAAGGGCTAGCAGGTACCAGCATTGAACTGGAGGTGAGGGAAAGGTTTTTCGGGATCAACCTGGGAAACTGGCAAGTGTCCCAGACCCAGGAGGAGCCCAATTTACTGGGCAATTACGAAAACAGCTTGGGAACAAGGCACAGAGGTGAAGCCCTGCTATTTGACGGTTGGAGGGCAAGCTAGGATGAGGGAACTAGGAGCTCTTTGATTAAAACTGGGACTTGAGGGAAGGACTAGCAGTCAGTGTTACCTGATGTGAGACCCCAGTGTGGAGTTGGCTCAGGTTAAATTAAGAGTCTCCTGTCTTAGATTAGGATCGATTGTGGGAATTGAAGATTAGGCTGAGCCTACTGCAGATGGGGATCAGGTGGTCCCAGCTGTGGAGGGAGAAGGAAGGATGTGGCCTCATAGGGGATAGATACAAGAAGTATTTTTGAGATAGCATTTAGAAGACTTGGCAAGAGGAAGACAATGTTGCGGTTTGAGCCTAGGTGGCTGGTTTTGTCAAAAATATGGAATGTCAAAGCAGCAATCATTTTTGAAGCTAAAACCCCTAACTAACATCTTGGTAGGGATGTCAGTAATCGATTATATGAGACTGGGCTTGGGAGAGAGAGTACAGGTAAAAATCAAGTCAAGGCTGGAGTCATCCACATCAGGATGATGGGCTGAGATTGGGTAGGAAGAGGGCATGGGGGGAAAAGTTCAGCACAATGTTTGTTTCTGTGCTGCGAAAGAGAAGCTGTATCCTCAAATGGTTGTGTTTGTTTCCTATTCCTTTTATTTCCCCATGAATTCTTGTTTCTAGATTCCTTCTATTTCTGGTTGATTCTTCTTTTCTAAGGTTCTCAGTTATACCCAACATCCCCAAATATCTGTATTTTCTTATGCCTTAAAGGTTTATTTAGATTATTCAAGGAGCAGCAAATAAAAAACCAAAAAATGAAGAATACCGTCTTCCCCATCTCCTAGACATAGATCTGTGCTTATTAGTCTTCATGATTTCCATTTATAGTAATTAATATTTGGATAATCCACAATATTCTTTAGAGAGACCTCTTTAAAAAAGGTCAAAAGAGGAATATGTTATAACTTTCACCTTCATTCTGTAATCATGCAGTAAATGGGATAAAGGCAGATGCTATCTCGTTACACTCACCACAGAATTATTCTGGATTGAACCATGTGGCCACGCCCCGTACCTTGAGAGGAGCATTTCAAGTCAGGAAGGATTCTTTCTTCTGTCTTAAGTTAAAGGAGGGTTTCTTTAAGTCAGGAAGGATTCTTTCTTCTGTCTTAAGTTAGAGGAGGGTTTTTTAAAGATTTATATTAATAAGGAAAAGGGAAATTATTAAAGCCTATATGATAAAATGAATGGTTTCTGAAGTTTGTGTAAGAACACCTGAGTAACACATAGGAGAAAGATGTAAGTTCTTAGCAGTTGGAATGCCTATGTAGTTATTTGAACCTGTAATTTTGAGAGTAGAGGTGTCAACTAGTTTTTCAACACGCATGGCATATGTAAAGAACTTTCCAGATGAGGTCAGAGCTATAGATAAGATAACCAAGTACTGAAGAAACCAGGACACTTTTGAAAGTGAAAGGCAGTGTTAAGAATAATTATGCCCTGGGAACACTCTGGGCAAGATGGGCCTTCTGGTCACCCTGATCCTAGACCTCAGTAGTGGTTCACAGTTTACATCCTTCAAGGTGAATGAAATTAAAGTAAGTTATTTCCTCCTCGTTCTGGCCTCTATGTCGAAGTACTGTTTTGTTGTATAAAATGCAGGTGGTTAAAGGGCCCAGAAATGCCAGGATGAGATCGTCTAAGTTGTTAGGCTTTTCCGGTTGCTTTTCAAGTCAGATGAAGGTGCTTGGAAACTGTGCTGAGTGGATTCAGGGCCCAGCCCTGTAGGTACTTAATGACTTCAGTGTGGGTTTTTAATCTTCCTGCCCAAGTGTTATCTTACTTGCCCAGACAAGCCCTTCCCCATTACAGGAGAGTGTGGGAAAATTAACACTGCCGAGCAACCAAGGAGGGAAAGAAATGTCTGAGGGTAGAAATGAATTTCATTAGTATTTATTTTAATGCAGTCTGGAAACGTACAACTTTAAATCTCTGTGCTGCTTAAGGAGAGCCCAGCACCTTTCCATGGAGGGGAAAAAAGAAAAAAGAGGATTGAAAAGTATACAGAGCATGGCTATCTTTAATGTTGAAGTTGGCTATCAGGAAACCTAAAATGCTGAATGTAATAAAATGTTGACAGCAGTTTCGCTTAACATGCGGTAACCCTGGAAGAGAACGACGTCTTTGGCATTAAAGGAAATCAAGAGAATAAAAGCAGCAGTCGTCAGGATTTGAAGCAAGCCACAGATTATTACCATCTGTACACTTTGCAAACCCCTTGCAAAACCAGAACACCAGGACCCAGACTGGAGAGTAAGTATATTGAACTCTGGGGTATGTTGTTAGACAGAAGAAACTGGTGTGAATTTCTAAATACAATACTTCATAAAACCTGACAATTATTTTCTGGCGACAGTGGTACTAATGGTTCGTTTGTCTAAAATCTAGAACATCCGGCGTTATTTGTGTGCCTCGTGTGGGAAATACTGTTACCATAAACTTTTACTATTATCAGGCCTTGAAACTTTCATGATTTCTCTAAATGGAGAATTATTTGTAAATTGCTCTCCAATTTCAGATTGTTCTTATACAATGTTTTTGTGTTCTTTCCAGAAACTTGTGAAAGGGTCATCTCGAAACACGTCTAAGTGTTTTGAATTGGCTTTTTACTGTCATAGATAACTTAGCTTGGATTTTTCTGTTTACTATCCAAAGGAAGGTACTTTCGGGTGAGCCTGCATTAAATATCTTTAGATTAATTATTTCCCTGTGTTTGATTGACATTATAATTTTGGCTAATAGATAGATTCCCTACGGTTGAGATTTATATAGAGACTAAACACAGAACATAAAAGTTTTTATATTGTGTGTGCTTTAATCAGGGCTTATATTTGTTCAGAGATCTTACCTAAAATTATGACTCTAGCCCTTGTAAAACTAGATTTACTGGGGAGCTAGGAGTGGTGGTGGGAAGGGGGGATATGATATTATTTTATTTTTTAAAGCGAATGTATGTTTTAAAATGACAAGTAGTGAATGAGTGAGGCCCGTCTATCTAAAATGTTTACATAAAAAGAGTTAAATCCTATATAAATGGGACCATTAGGTAAATTATTTGACATCTCATTGAGCAATAGAAACTTTCTTATAAATGGGTTTGGTATAGAGCACTGAAAATAAAATGTAATGGGATAATTTTAACTTGAAAATAGCAATTAATGACAGATTGCAGAAGTCAGCCAATTAATTGTCACTTAACTGCTTTTCTATCTGACACATATGGAAATTGTTTATAAACAGGGAGTACTTTTTTAGTATGCATACGAATTTAGTATCATACTTGGCAATTCTTGGCTAGTTTGACAACATTAAAATCTTAGATCTTTGAAACTTAGACTAGTCTCCTGAATATGGAATGTTCCATGAATAGACTTGTTCTTTCCTTGCAAGCCCAGAAATCTTAATGTTTAGCGAGATACTCTTCACCCCAACATTTTTCTCTGGTAACTTAAAATTCTCAGAATAATCCAATATGGAACACTTGGCCAAATTGAAATGACGGAAGGTGGAAATCACTGAACGAATTCCCACACCTGTTGACCACTAGGTTAGCAAGTAAGTTGAATTGCACACATTAGCTTAAGTGTTTAATTCTGAAAACTCCTCACCTCAACCTTTCACTTTGCAATTAAAGTATATATTTGCGTCTCTCTTACTGCAGGATGCTGTCATGTTAGTACAGCCCATTCCGTTTCTTTAATTAATGATGCAGAGCCTTAGTTCTTAGACTAGTCTTGGGGGAGTAATTTAGTATATGGGAAAGAGGCCATGAAGCTTTCTGGACACTTGGGTCCTGTTTGATAAATTATTGCTTCAGAATATTTAATGGACCCCAGTGTCTTAAAAACGTTCATATAATTTCCACATGTTCACTTTTTCTTGCTGGAAAGTGTAACTTATGGCAGGAGTAGCTTGGAAATCCAAGCTCATTACTGAAGGAAAACTAATGGTCATATGTTTAGCATACATTTTGAAAATATCTCAGCATGGAAAAAAATCTTTGGTGAACTTTATTATGCATGTGTTTATAATATAATTTTTTATGTCTGTATAAGTATCTTAAAGCTTAAGAAAAAAGCGCTAAATAGGCGTAGTTGATTTCTCCAATTGCAAAGTACACGTGAGCAAGCAAGCAACCAGGTTTTATTCAGCAAAAGGTATGGTTGGAATTCCGTATGGAGGAATGTTAATGGTTTGTCTGGAAGTGTGCGGATGTGGGGCAAATGCGGGCCCTTCACCTCCATCCTGCCTCCTTTTTGAAGTGACATTTGGCATTTAAGCTGCATCGTGGTGCCCGCTGGATAGGAATCTCGAGTTCATCACACGAATTCTGAGAATGCTGTGGTCTCAGCTGCTCCAGCGTGGGTCAGGAGTATAGGGCAGCTGCGCTGAGGCCAGCAGCTGCCCTGGCAGGTCTGTTCTGAGTCAGCTTCTGGTCTAGTTTCATCCTTCGTCTCACTGGGGGCTCCCTGAGAGGCTGCAGGGATGTAGCTCTCACAGAAATATCCTAAGTGTGCACGCTGGGATCCCGACCAGGCCAATCACAGATCAGTCTCCATCCAAACTAAAGGGCAGCCCCAGGATCTGCCAGAAAAGGCCTTGACTGAGGCCTGGCTACTGTTCTCAATCCCCTCCCCGCGGCCAACTTAGCCGATAGTAAGGTAGGTGGTCCATACAAATGTTGCCTTGCAATGAGCTGGCATGGACTCTGGGGATGATAGCTCCCTTGCCCAAGTATAATGGGGTGTTTCACTATTAGAGAAAGGAGATGTCAAGGTGCTACTTTAAAAATAGTCTTTTTTGCAGTAGTGTCTTTTTAGAAGTTATTGCATATGTGTTCATGTCTGTAGCTGTATTCTCTTTGGCACTTATTCTGTGGGATTTAAACAGTCAACTACCAACTCTCATCGAGAATTTACTTGGGAAATTCCCGAAGGTTCGGGCTATGCTGTCTGAATGAGGAGAGAAGACACATGAAGCAGCAGTGAATGCTGTGAGTGTATAATTAGAGCTAAATTGTGAGGGACAGGCTGGCAGTGCTGCAGGGGTTGGAGGGCAGGGAGCTCAAACTAGCCTTCCTCGTCCTTCTGAAGGGTCATCCTCTGCCTTCCCAGAGTGGTTATTCCCTCCGAGTCGACACCCGCTGCGTCTTAGACCCTTCGCTCCCCGCTTGCTGCCATGCGCAGGTCCCCTCTCTGATTCCGAAGCGGTTCTGCCCTGACTCAGCTTCTCCTGAGCTTTGTTGCTTTACCTCTTTGCCACACAACTGAAAAGACTGCTCCGCTTTCGTTCATTTTGTTCTTCTCCTGAAATTATTTTCTCCTGAATCATCAGTATGCTAGTAATTGATGAACTTTTTTTTCAGGCCTGTCTCTTCCAGCTTTCGGCCTCTCCCCTTCCTTGGTTTCTGGAGAGTCGTGTTGTCCTTTCTGTTCGCATCTGTTTTGTTGGCGGTACTACGCCCTCCTATGCTTCTGTATTTCCCACCTACCTCCTTATTCTCTCCCTCTGATGCTTCATCCACTTTTCCTACTTCAGCTGCCTCCTCAGAGGATTCAGTAATTCACTTCTCACATGTTTGCTGAGTACCTGTTATGCACCAGGCATCGGCCTAGGTGTTGAGGGTGGAATGATGACAGGACAGATGGGTGTCTGCCTCCTGGAGTCTGTGGTCGAAAGCCTGAAATCTGCCCCACTAGGAGGAATACACCTTCTGTGGGAGCCCATGGAGAAGCATCTAACCTGACCTGGTTTGGGGGCGACTCCTAAATCTACAGCCACCTCGAGCCTTAACCTTGAACTTCAGTCTCTCTTGAACTTCAGTCTCTCTTGGATGACCTATGAGCACTTCAGACCGATAATGTCTAGTAGGAAATTTTCTTTTCCTCCAAGCTAACTGCCCCATTTCCGGCAACTTAACTAGCATTTCCCTCACTTACTTGGGCTGAAAATCTGGGAATCACATTAGATTTCTGATTTCCCATTAAATCCTCACCCAGCAGTCACCTACTTCTGTCAGCTCTTGCTCTGTAATTGCTCTCAACTCTGCTTCCTACTTTCTATTCCCGTTGCCACTGCCTGCGGCCAAATCCTCACCACCTCGCTGCTGCACTATTTAATATTTATAAATGGGCGATTTACTTATTCAGAGGAGAGATATTTAAAAATTACCCAAGTGGTTCATGTTCATGGTAGAAAAAATTAGAAGGTACAGATAAAGAGAAAGAAGGAAAGAAAGTAGAGAAAAATTATAATTTCACCACTCAGATAACATCCCTATTAACACTCTGATGTTGAGCCTACTGAACTTTTCCCTATATATCTAAATATATATCTAAATATTCTCATATAAAAATGTGAAAATATCTTACAAATTGTGATTTTATTATCTAGATTGTTTTGTAGCCCACTTTTTTGAACTTAACCTATATGATTGCTTTTCCACATTCATAAATATAATTATTTGTAATAATTTTTTGTGACCGCGTAGTAATTTGGGATAATCAGTACTTTAATCTATGCCATTTCAATGTATTTATACACTACTGCTAAGTAATCTTCTTAGAACTTTTTTCATGTTTGCTGTTCTTCTGTGGAAAAAACATCAGTGGCTTCCTATTGCACGTGTACACACTCGTGCGTCTTTCATGGGCCTTGGGATGATGGAGGGACATGGCACCCTAGGATGTCCACAGCACCTTGCTTGCCTTCCGTCCATTCTCTCTTTCTCCACATTGCTGTCCAAATGTGACCAAGGCACCTCCAAGCCCTGGCTTCCGCAGTGGGAGAGGGAGCCAGCTGTGTAAACAGATAAAATACAGCAGGGCCACCGCACGGTGGGAGCAGAGGCTCCAAAGGGGTGACAATGGGCCAGTCTTGAAGCGCAACCTTATTAGGTTGGCAGTGATCAAAAAAGGACAAGGGTGGGAAGTCCACAAAGTGGGGTGCGATGGGTAGCCTTTGGAAGGAAGGCGGGGCCAGGTTGAGAGTGTTGGTGTGGCCGTGACAAGAAAACAGGTGTCAGGTCCAGAGGATGAAGGCCTGTATGGGGAAGTCTCCCTCTACCCAGCAGACAGTTTTGATTAGGCAAATTAAATGATGACGTATGTAAAGCCAGCATGGTCCTTGCTGCCCAGGAACTCATAATCAAAACCAAAATAAATTTCTGTCTTTTAATGATTTTTATATTATAAGTTAAATTCTGAAACCCAGATGTTACTGGACAATCCAAATTATTTTATCGAACTGACTGGATTTTTTTTCTTCTAGTGTACCAAAAGAAAAGAAAGCCTATCTGATATTTAGGACTTTATTTTCATTGTCCCAATATTCCTTCTAGTAGGATTAGTTCGTGTTAGTTACCTTCCCTGATATAAAGGCAGATTAGAATGTACGAGTGTATTTACATATTTGTCAACATATTAAAGCTAGGCAATAATATAACTGTACCTCTCTAGGGAAAAAGCAAAACACCTTTTTGCTGTTCAAAGGTAATACATAATTCTGCAATTACATATCTGTGTCCCTTTAAAGTCGCATTCCTTTTACTGATGTTTATACTTATTTTGTACTTAGTTCATTGTGAATTTTTAAATCAAAGAACATAACTTGCTCCAGTTTTTGAATATGGGGGCAAGGAATTATTTGAGCTTCGCAAATAGAATCACAGGGTTTCACACTTTGAGAGACTTTCCCTTTGGTGCAACCTCCTTATTTTGCTAAGAAGGAATTCGAGGCCCTCGAAGGTGAAGCCATTTGCCTAACATGACATAGCTAATTAGCAGCTCAGCTGAAACTGAATCTGGGACTTGTGGCTTCCAGTCCTGTGACCTTCTTACCACTCTGTGTGGCCATCCTAGTTAAGAAACAAAAGAAAAAGGAAAAAAAATTGGAGAATTGAGCTGACATATTGCTTTAATTCTCCTATTTCTTTATAGAGAGGGAAAAATCCTGATGTACTTTAGAAGAAACATTTAAAAATGTATCCAGACTTGTAAAGAAGATCAGGAATATTTATGATAGGTTAATTTGAAAGTATCTCATTATGCAAGACATAGGAAACTTGGCAGAGGGAGATGCTATTCAGAGTAACTTAAGAAAACTTCAAAGGTAGGACAAAAGAGTGTTCTCTTTATTTATTTGATAATGTGTGGCTGCCATCAAATTTCTGATAGGGTCTGACACCTTTATAATAAACCCCATAGAAACTGGGGGAATCTGTCAGACACATGGAAGGTAAAGCAAACAATTTCATTTCCATCTGAGTTTCCTTGGGTGTAAGTCAGGGCCTTTCCCACAGTAGTTGCCTGCCAAACTACTTCCTGTAGAAACTTGTCAGTGCCACCATTAGACCTGTGCAAAGGGATCGTATTTTGGCAGCCATGCTAATCATTCCAAGGTGACCCTTCGTTTGGAGAAACAAATCCTTTTCAGTTGTTGTTACAGTACACTAATCCAGTGATGCAAGTAGTTATTTTGGGGAAAAGAATCAAAGTGTGTTTTCTCCCCACTACTGCTTATTCCCCCAGATCTCTCCTAACCAGAAGTGCTCTTTCTTCCAAAGAAGTTGTAAGTGACATGGGGAAAAGCACCAGGACTTGGTCAGGTTGACTTCAAATTCAGGAGCAGACACGAGCCCCCAGATCAGAGATGAAGCTGCCCACTGTCTGCATTTGTACCAGACTAGACCATTTCTGGTGTGTCCAATGCAAAGGTGAAGTTTGTCTGGCCATGGCATTCATAGGGACCCGAGAAGGTTCAGAGTAGGGGGAGCATTCAGCCACTCTTAGCCTATGACAGCCCCTAGGTAGAAAAGGTCATGGGGAGAGATAAGGGTACCTCAAAATACCAGTCCTGACTTTAGAAGTGACTTTTAAGCAGGAATTTTAGTAGAACACATGTGAATTTTAGAAATACAACAAACTGGTTTAGGGTCCCAGCTTTGCTTACTAGCTGTGTGACCATAAATAAGTTACTTGTTCTCTGTGCACCTCAGTTTCTTTATCTGTAAAATGGGTTGTGATGATTACTTACAGGGTTTTTTTGAGGGTTTGATAGAATGGCATAGATGAAGTGCCTAGCAGGGTATAGAGCTCATCGTAGGTCCTCAAAAATAGGAACAATTATTCTTATTCCTGTATTTATGATTATATGAACACTGACACATCAAAAACCATTTGGGTTTGAATAAAGACCTCAAAGAGAGCCGAAATATAAATTTCCAGCTCGGTGAATTATCACAAAGTGAACAACCCATGTAACCGCCAACAAGTAAAAATGAGAATATTAGCAGTATCACAGGAGCCTCTTCATCCCTTCCCAGCACCATGACCCTCTCCTCCCTTCTCCCCCACCCCCCCCACCAAGGTTCTCTAAACTTCTGGCACTCGGCAGATGTTTAGTGAGGGTCTCCTAGATTCCAGGCATTAGAGCAGCGGTCCCCAATCTTTTTGGCACCAGGGATCAGTGCTCTTCTGAGAATCTAATGCCTGATGACCTGAAGTGAAGCTGAGGCGGTGATGCCAGCGCTGGGGAGCAGCTGCAAACACAGATGAAGCTTCGCTAGCTCGCCCACCACTCACCTCCTGTTGTGCCGCCTGGTTCCTAACAGGCCACGGATGGTACTGAGGATTGGGGTCCCCTGCATTAGAGGACAATGAACAAGGCAGCCAGGGTTCTTGTTCTCATTCTAGAGTCAGGAGCCAGACAACAAAATATATATGAATAAATTAATAAGATGATTTTTTTTTTGAGGGGGGGATTACAAAAGCCCTTTTTATAAAGCCTTTTTTAAACAAAAGTTTACAAAAGAAAAAAAATATACAGAAAAAGAATAACTCGATTCATATGTCCCCCCCCCAAAAAGGAAAAAATAAAGGGGACAATGCCAACATGCTCAACAATAAAGGGTTTTTTTATTTTTTAATAGAAAACACAAGCAAAGGATACACATACTTAAAACAGAGCTCAGGAGCAGACACGCAGTCCTGGAAACCCTTCAATAAAAGAAAGTTGGAGTTTATATTCTAGAGGCAGGAGCCAGACAACAAAATATAAATGAATAAATTAATAAGATGATTTGAGATAATGCTAAGTGCTATAGAGAAAATAAGATAGGTTAATGGGCTGGAGCATGGCTATGAAAGAGTCTTTCTAAAAGCGTGGTCGGGGAAGGCCCTTCTTAAAAAATGACATCTGGGAGTCCCATTTGGGGGCAGCTCATGTGGCAGTATGAGGGCTGGAGGTAGGAATGAGTCGGGGATGTGTTCGAAGAACAGAGAAAAGGCTGGAATGGCACCAGAAAGTGGTCCTTGAGAGGGCAGGGTTCACATCATGAGAACCGGATAAACCATGGGAAAAAGTTGGATTTTGTTCTAATCGAAATGGGTTTTAACATCGACTGTAATCAGTGCCATGAGAGAACAAAGTGCTGAGGAAATTAGAAGAGGCAGAGATTGCGACCACTCCTCTCCCTTCTAACAGTGTCCTGCTGAACACGGAATAGTGTGTGTTCCTTTTATAGGGTCCCGTGATAACCCATGACCACCCTGTGAGGTATGATTATTTCCTGTCAGAGGTGCTGCGATCGAAACCATGAGGGCTTAAGGCTTGTTGCAGGACCCTCTTTACCACACCAGGAAGCTCACCCAGCCTTGCATTTGGATTATTAATGTCATAATGGCTCAGAATCTTCCTGCCTAAGAAACTAATTAACTCTTGCACGGGACAGGTAGTCTCGTATCTTCCAAAAGGCTATTTGTAGAACATCAGTCACTATATTACTCATGTAAGAAGGGGCCCCAATTGAGTAAATGTGGACATAGTGCACAGCTTCTTAATGTAAAATATTGTGAAGGCTCTGAGAAGCTCTGCAGAAATAAAATATATTAACCTCACCATTTCCCACACCTGGCCATGAAACCCTTTTTATATGTGGCATCCATTGACATCTCAAGGAATACAAGTTCTAGAAATGCCATTTGGAAAATACCAGCCCAGAGAGTTGCTATTTAGTGTTTACTAAATGGTCTCTCGAAAGAGTTAAATTATTATCTGAGCCTGAAACTCCTCTCCGTGAAAGGATTAGAAACCACATTTGTAAAGCACTTCCATATGCTTAGCATGAAGAACCTGCATAAATGGAGATTCAAAGTGTGGAAAATCATAAGTCCATTCCTATTTTGAACACTGATGTTAATTACTTTGCCCTTTGAACTCACAGTGTTTTCATCATAGTGTGCCATGATTGGCTTATACTTCTAGATTGATGTCCACGATGCAGGAATCAGTCTTATCTGATTTAAAAGATAAATTCACTAAACCACGCATGGCTTTGATTTTAGATCATTATCTACAGGGTGTATATTTACATAAAAAAGAGTTCATTTAGAGATCGCTTGCAATCTTCCATACCTGTGTCCATATGGATTCCTCTATTTTCACTTGCTCTTACCTAGGGATTCACACAACCGTATCTGAACTTGCAGGAAATGTTTTTGATAGGTGTTCACAGAACTCTCACTGAACTCTGGCAGAGTTTGTGGAGAAGGGCCCGCTTCACTACTAATGTCAGCTTTATAATTCCTCACAGATTTTCACGTCTCTTTAACGCCCTAGTTTCTCTCCATTCCCTGGCTCCTGCTCCATCTGTGTGTTGCCGTCTTCATTTTGTTAACTCTGTGGTGTACACTTTTTACAATGTGAATGTTACTTTATTTTAATATTCTGCATTGCCTGGAGTTCGGCATTTCCTAAGTTAGATTCAAGACAAAATTTTTGAAATACGTGGAAACACAGAGGTAAACGGGGCTCTTTACTGCAGGAGTTCTCAGTGCCATTATTATTCTAATATGCATTGTTCATCTTTGGAAGGGAGATAAAATAGTATTTTTGCAAACTTATTTAACTATCGCAACTCTACATCAACTCCTCTGATAGCAACTTGTAGGAATGTCATTCTGTAAATCCCATTTTGGAAAATGCTGTCGTAGGATCAGACCCAAACCTCTCAACCTGTATTTTCCGTAACCATTCCTCCAGCATTATATCCCATTTGGTTATCTGTCCCAGCAATTGTTTATAATCTCCTAAAAAAAACCTTTGCATTTCTCCACTTTTAACCTTCTCATGATATTCCCAGTCTCTTCTCCATGGACCCGGTGACCTTGCCTAGTAAATCTGGAATGCCGTATTTTCTTTTGCCTGCACTTGTATGAGAGATCCCAATTCTTCAAGGCCCAGTTCCTCTGGGAAGACTTCCTCGACCACTGCAATCCACCTAGAACCTCTTTTGGAGCTGTTATTATCTGTACCACACCTTTAGCCAGTGATGGATTTTGAATGTTTGCTGCCATTTTGTTCATCACACACACACACACACACACACACGCACGCTACATTTCTCTCTCTCTCTCTCTCTCTCTCTCAGCCTCCTGGAGGCTAAAACCTCTGTGTGCATGTGTGTATGAGTGTGTGTGTGTATGTGTGTGTGTGTGTATTTAATCTCTAGTTGAGCTCTGTCAGCATTAGAAACTCCACTGAATGGAAAGGACAGTTTATATTTCGTTTCGAAGACTGATGATTCATCCTCTCTCTTCCTGGATAAACAGAGTGGAGTGGGGTGGGATTGTTGGTTTACCTGCCTCTTGGTCCTTGAGGTGGACAGAGGCTATAGAAAAGGAATGAACAATTGCTGTAGAAATTGCAACAGACAAACATTAAGCGCATGGAGGGTGCCAGGCTCTGTGAAGAAAAAGCACTGTTATTTTCCCTAAATGAGCTTATGGTCTGTTGGGGGAGATATACAATTTAATGAAAATGCTAGTCTTACCCAAACCATTATAGGAGTACAGAATCAAGGATGGCTAGTGTCGAGCGAGGAGGGCTGCAGGAAGGCAGGTACAAGGAACTTAAGGGATGTAAAGAAAAAGGGTTACCGAAGAGGAGATGGTGGATTTAGGTGGAAGTTATAAGAGGAACTAGGTGTTTGGAAGGCTGAAAGGAAGGAAAGGAGGCCCCAGGCTGGGGAAATACACAGCATAAATGAAGATGGGAAGGCAAGAAAGCCTTGCAGTGCGGGCTGCATGGGAAGCATTGTGGAGACAAAAGTAGAATTTTGGGGAGTCAGATTGTGGAAGGCTTTTAACCATCTAGACAGGGGAATGACCATTAAAGTTTAAGGCAGTAAGTGATGTGACCAAATTTGCTTTAGGAAAAATGAAAGAGGGCGTTGACCACAGACGAGAAAAATGAGGGCATGGATTCAATTATCGTGTTGTTCCCAGCAGATGTGGGTATAAGGAATGGAGAAAACTTCCAGCTTAGTTGGAGGAGAGAAGGACATGCACACATTCTTTCAAGGGGATTTTGGTTCCTTGGGTGAAGTCAGTAGTGCAGGTTTTGCTGTCTGTCTTCCAGTGGCCACGCCTGTACATACTCTCTGAAAACGAGTGCTCAGCCTATTCAAGAGGACAAGCTAACCCTGAGCATGTCCTTCACTCCCCAAAAACCTGATTACCGCTTTCCCCCATGGCCTTTCTCTCCAGATTTCTCTAATCGGCAGCCTCCAAGATACCAAAACGAGAGAGGAAAGAATGTTCTCCATGGAGAACCTGTTCTGACACTGTTAAGATCCTGTTTCTCTTGGTGTTATGAGTAGGATGGTTCAGTCTTCAGAGCTTCAGGGTATGAGTTAAGAGCCATCTGTTTGAATCAGGCATTTTCTGTGATTTATGGAGATGAGGAGAATGTGGGGGGAGGTAGCTAGAATATAGTATATTCTCCTAATTAGATCAGAACTATTGTGTAAGTGCCAGAGGCCCAGGCAAAGATATGTTTGTATTATTTGATGTCATTGTTGTTTTTCCTTTAATTGCTCTTTAGCTTAAAGTTTTGAAGCCCCTTGTTAGTGTTTCTAAAATTGTAACAATTTGTATTTTGGAGCTCTCAGACTTTTTTTTTTTTAACATAAAAATTACTGAGTCTTCCTTACAGCATTTATTTTATGCATATACGACGTCCCTATGTGATAAATATAGTTAACTGTTTTATAGCACCTTACCATGTTCAAGGACTTGTCCTACATGCACGCATATACAAACTCATCTAATTCTCCTGGTAACCCACTGAAATAGATGCTGGCGGTAGTACTACCATAGTACCGATCAGCACACTGAAGGAGAGAGGTCATGGTAACAGGAGTGGTACCACTGAGGTTTGAACCAGGTAGTCAAAGGTATGCAGTCTAAGGTATGCTGTCTGTGCACATAAGCACGCATTATATTACCTTTCCTCAGATAATTTTCACATTTGCTGCCATGTGGAAAGATGCTGCTAGTGCCAGTTTTGTAAAAGAAAAAATATAAATATATATTAACATTCCAGATAGGAATGATGTATTTCTCACTAAATATATCTCGTTTCTTCCCAGAAATTCTTGTGGAAAATACAAATGACATAAGCAGTCACAAGGTGGTCTTGATTTTTAGGACGTGATAGAGTTGGCGGGTGACTTGAAAGTCAAAAGAAGTGTGTTTCAGTTTTAGCATCGACTCAGACAAGCTGTGAAACCTTGCACAGGTTACTTTTCTGAGCCTGTTCTCTATGTGTAAAATGATTTCAGCATTTTACTGCCTTTGAGAGAGATGCAGAATCAGGGCTGAATCATCCTTTCAGGATGACCAGACCTTGTAGAACTTTGCTGGAAGGTGTGGAGCGAGGTAGAGCAGGATGGAGGGGTCTCCCAAAGAAGCTTCATCTGTTTTTTTATTTTTTTCTGGTGTGTTATTTGTTATTTTCATAGAATTATGTTTTTACCAGGTTATGAATGACTGCCATTTGGAATTTTACCACCGTTTCTTGTTAGCACAAGCATAATGATCCCTAACGGAAGAAACAAAGGTTAAAGTTTACATTTTTTTGTGTTGTTAGTTTTGTTTATTAATCGAATTTAACCTGAGCCCAACATCTTGACAACACTTTATGTTTAACTGATTGTGCTCAATGACGAGAATGTTAGAGTAGCTCTGACTTTTGAATCAGATTGTTATTCCTGTTCTAAATTTAATATTTGATAGGTAAGATTTCTCTTTGGTTTTTCATAGTATTGTTGACTGAAACATGTTTCTGTACAAAGGGATATGAGAATTTGATATTATTTGCACCAAAAAGACTCGTTTTGTTGTATGGCATTTTGCACCTTCTTCGCAACCCCCTGCTTATTGCTCATTCTAAGTTTAATTTTTCTTCATTTGAAAAATCTAAGACTAGATTAAAATTAAGGCATGTGTAAACATTTAATCACCCAGGCCTAATTGTCAGGTAGAAGTCTTTGAAGTTTGTTTTCTTATGGCTGGTATATTTGGGCTGTCAATTTGGTTGCAAATTAAACTTTTCTCACTGCTGACTTGGTGGACTCAAATATTAGATACCAACAGCTAGGGGGAGGTGAAGTAGAGAGTATAGATCTAACTATAGTATACGAAATGATTGGTGTATTTTATTTTGTAGGTCAACATGACTAGAAGTTGAAGTGACTAATTTGATATCTGTAGTATAAATTAGAAGAAAGAAAAAAAGGCTATTTTTAAATTGACAGTTCCTTTTCCTCGACAATTTTATATGTCGAGGAATTAGTGGCTAAACTTTCTGCCACTGTTTTTCACCTCTAGAGCTGCCTAGAAACAACAGTGTAAATTTGAGTAAGTGGAGACATGCTCACCGTCCATACATATTTTGTGTGCATGTTCCCTGAGTGTTTAGAAAACAGTTTTTCTCTAAACTTTCATTTTCATTTACTGACAGTGCTTTAGGAAATTTCATGAAAATTTTGAAATCCCAGATTGTCTTGAAAACTTACTGAGGCTATTTACTGGGGGTTTAAAGAGAGATTCAAAAATATGGCATAGGAAGAGAGGGTGAAAGAATAGAGCTTGTTGAGCTCAAGAGCCCCAGGAGCAAAGGCCATGATGGTGACATGTCACTTCCTGGACAAGGCTGCTCAGGCTAGTATTGCCAAATGAGCTCTCAGTGAGTGCTATGTCTCATTTTTTTCTTGGTCGGATCATCATTAAAAGCAAATCAACTCACAAACAAATTTCAGGAACGATCCACGTGCCACAATATGAACTGTGTTCATCAGAAGCCTATTCCTTGGCCATAATAAAGCCTGGAATAAACACATCACAAAAAAAAAGCAACAAGGAAAAGCAAACCATCTCCAAGACTCCCTTAGACTGAGAGAAATAATTTTTAAACAGCTTATCAGTGGTTTCAACTATAGGAGAACTTCCAACGAATGGTCTCTAAAGTAGCTTTAAATAGTCACTGATTGTTTCTATTTATACGATCACATAACCTAACGAGCCTTTCATTAAAAATAAATCTTTTTTTTCTTTTCTGCTCTTGTCCATGAGAATGTCTTTATTACAATACGGTAAATACCCTGGAGTCTTTTTTTGGTTTATTTGGTGTTTCGAGGATTTTCCCAGGTTCACTTGACTTTTCTGTTAATCCTCATGGTAAGACATGAGAATGAAGCTCTCGTAAATTCAGATTATTTTCTGTAACTTTAAACACTGATTATGCGTCATTTGCTATGTGAGGTTCTGGCTAGTGAAATTAAAGTTTACCAGTACAGTATGATGCAGGCTGTTTTTAGCATACACGACAAATGTAAGAAAGCAAGCCCTGCTATCTTACACCACAGTTTGCCATCAAAAGAAAAGAAAACAGACAATAGAATGGAAACCACCACTTAATACTGCTGTCGGATTCATTAAAACGGCTGGTCACATGCCATCATTGAAAACTATTCAGAGTCCATGTCTGTTATCAGTGGTGCATGTGGGATGATGGATAGAAACAGATGTTGTCAAGGTTTTTCTGAGTTCTCTTTTGACTGTAGCCAGAGGAATCCCACGAAAGGTTAAAAACGATTACATATCACCTTTTCAACTTACTAAGTTATATTTTCATCATTGGAGGTATTTGTATTTAGCACATGATTACACAGTTTAAAAATAGGAAACGTTTTCATTCCTTAGTTAAATAGTGAAGGTGAAATTAAGCATAATTGTCAGAATACTTAAAGTAGTCATTTATCACACTACTAACTTTATTAACTCAAGATTTACCTTTATTAATTTTTGTCTCACTAATTTTAAATTTTGTATTTATTTGGATAAAAGCTGGATTGACGTCAGTTACCATTTATAATATTGTTTCTTGAGACAATTCATTCTACAGTGGATTGTGGTTTATAAATTTTTTAAGTCGAAGAACACCTGAGTATATATCTGAATTATAAGAACGATAGTAAACTCTAATAATAAGAATCTTTACATTTACAACTTTCAGATGATTCTTATAGCATTTCTATTGTTACAAGGTCTTTCAACATCATAATTATGAATTTTAGTTATTATACTGAGCAGGGTAGTAAGAGTTTCAGTTATTACTATTTTGAAGGGGGAAGTGCTAGTAGAAACTTGTTTGTTGACAGAACTTTATCTTTAAAAATATAGAAGTGTATTTTCTAAGAGGGTTCTTTATTCCACAGTTTTTATGAATTCCAGCTATACTTCCTCTAGCAAGCCCACATTCGTGGAGTTTAGTGAATTTAAAAATGTTCTTGCTTGAAATCGTACATGATTCCATTCTGAAAAACTGAAGGAACCTAGAAATCATACAGATATTGGTTATATGTGACTTACCTGATGATTGCCTAAAACTTATTTATGACCTTTTTATTTCTTCGATTCCCTTATTTGCTTTAACTTACATGGGATCACGGTGATTATTATTTTGGTGAGTGGACACCGTTCCTGGCTGGGTTTAAGAGACGCCATCCTCATATGAGAATCACAGCCTTTAAACCTCAGAGTCAGATCTGCTGTGCCAGGTATGCCCACAGTTTTTTGGGTTTGGTTTTTATTTTCTTTTTCAACTGTCTTTCTTTCTTTAATGACTGTGAAATCTCTTTCGGGACTAAGAATTCTTTGCCCTCTTCTTGGCGGCCCTTCAGAGGGCATGTCTTTTATTAGTGCCTCTGATAGGCATTTCCTGTTCTGTTTTCAAATCTTGCTTAACTTGAAAAAGTTTTTTGAACCTTGAGAAATGTATATCCTGATCTACTTTCAGTACTAATGCCAGTGAGTAAAATTACACTAATTGCTTTTAACCTCCTAGTCACTTTAGTTTTGGTATGAGAACATTGTGATATTTGTGAACAGGCTTTTGTGCCAGAAAAAGAATATAAAACCATTGCTCAGAAAAAGAGTGCCATTAGGAGCCATCAGCAGCACATAATAATGGCAATTAATGACAATCAAGGGCCAACTTACTGCCTGCCATATCTGACATTTTTTTAAAGGAGAAAAGCATATGAAGTTTATTTTATTATTTTATTTTATTTTTTTTACTTTGTGCAAGTATTTTTACATCTGCTTGTGATTATTCTGCCTTGTAACTACCACCTCAGGCCCAGTTCTTTTTAGAAGGAAAAAATGAATTCCTCATGTAATAAGTTATCGTTTGGAACTTTCTCTGACAGCCCATGAGCTCTTCTTATAAAACATTCAATAGAAAAAAAAAAAGTGCAGCTATAATTCACTACAGAAATATGGGTTTGTAATAGAAAGATAGTAGATCTTATGTATCCAAGTTAGTAACTTTTGTAAGGATGAAAATTTGTACCTCATATATTAATGTAATAATGTAATATGAAGTGTTGCAGGATAAAAAAAAACCCTATCATATGGATAAACTCTAACTCGTACCAAGACATCATGGCATCAAGGGGAGCCATTTGGATCTCATTCAAGATGACTTATTAGAAATATCTTCAGGCTTATACTGAAACATGCACTCTAAAAGGAAGAGTTATAGTCAGATTGCAGAATTCCAGAATACATAAAAATATTATATGTACTTTAAAAAACACTAACACATTAAAAATTTTTAAATAATAAGGAAGAACTATGAAGGCTATGTGTTAGAGACTTGAAATAGCATATTTAACGTTAATAACAAAAGAGGCGTCTAGCAGATTGTGAAGTGATGGTTTTTAAAATAAGAAGCTCGGTATGTTGTAACCTAAGAAGCATATGATATAGCTGTTGCTAGGGTAGGGGTACTGCTTTTTTCCAAAAGCTCGGTAAACAAACAAAATAAACCCACATAAATTGATGGCTCTGGTCCTCATAACTCATTGACCATCTGTTTATTTTTTTTTAATCCTGTGTTTTCTCACCCTACAATATCTATGTATCTGACACTTTGGAATTCAGATCTGCTATAATGAGATTAGTCAGTCATCTTTGTGGTTCTGCTGTTTGCTTTTCAGTGAAAGTTTGAAGAACCACGAAAACCCTGGAATCAACCATAAGACATAAAAATTTCAGAAAGTCACGTTCTGAGACTTGTGTATAAGCGCTGACTGTTACTTCTCAGATTTTTAAAGTGCTGCTTATTTTTTTCAGAAGCTGTCTCTTTTAATATAAAGGGAGTTCTAAGTCTTTTCTCTACATCCTGTTGGCACATTCAGATCTGTCTATAAGCATTTTGTATTGTGCACACATAAAAATTTGGAGGATTCGTTTATTTCTTTGGGCTCTCTGTTCTAGATTTCTAGGAGGTTGTGGATGACTGCTTTGACAGCTATTAAACAGTGACTGCTAGTACCACATACGGCATGCGACCTTTCTTCTGAAACTCTGTGGTTTGGGGGTTGTTTTCATAGAGACTGCGAGTTTAACAATACTACCCTTTGCTATTGCACAGGTATGTTGAAAGAATAAGCAAGACAGTGTATGCGAACAGGCTTTGAGTTCCTTGGAAGAGAGCTATTTAAATCAGGCATATAATTAGTTCCATCACCATTATTATTTGTGCTTTTCCTAACAATTGCCCAGGGACGCTCCACCGTAACACAGTGTCGTTGTGTAAGCACGAAGCCGCCAGGGCTGCCTGGTATAGAAATGGCTTCATTTCCCCAGATTGTTACTGCAGTGCTCTGACGTGGGCGTGAAGCGACATCTCAAACTGGAGTGCGTGGATGCACTCTGTTCTCCAGACTTGCTGTCCCCTCCAACTAAAGTCCAGGCTTGTGCTTTTTGTTACACAGGAGCCCACTTTTTCTTCCACGTGGGCTGATATCTGAGACTGTTTTGCTTGTGGCTCCTATTAAGTAAATGGCGAGTGGACACGCATTCCATCTTAGAGAAGGTTGTTCTGACTCAGATGTGTTCGTACCAATGTCCTAGCAGATGGCAAGAAACAGATTGCAGAGACTTGCAGAAAAAAAATGGCACGTTTGGAGCGACAGCTCCAGTTGAGATATTTCCTCATCACTGACATTGTGGGAAAGTCTTCAGCCCCTAGGAAAAGTGACCCTTTTGTAAGTCATTTTTCATTGAGTAACCCCGAGTGTTCTACTATTTTCTTCTACCCCAGCCCTCCCTGTAGTTGGAACTGAATAACAAAGTGTTTTTGCATTTACTATCTCTTAGAGGCAAAGGAGAGCCATGGCCTGAGCTTAGATTTCCAGAATTCTCTTTAAGTAGCTGCGATCTCGGGTTGACTCCTGGAAAGCTCAGAGAGTCTCAGGAGGACTGAAAATTATTAATCTTCAGAGTTTTTATCACTTTGTTGAGTGTTTTAAAATGTACTTATTATTTGAAGCAATTGTACAGAATGCTCTCTAATAGCATTTTTTTCTTGATTTGTAGAACTGTGCACACACATGTGAAGAGACTATACATATATCTTGCAGTTTTACAGTGTAATTAAATTGGTATGTTGTGGGATGGCTTCGGTTTCTGTGCATACTCAAGGGCGGAGTCACAGACCTGTTCCTCAGACTCCGAGTGGTCTCTGCTGTCTCTTGCACTGTAGAAACGTTCTCTCCCAAGTGGTTGTCAGCAAAGCCAATATTAGGGGCTCAACATGACAGGGATTACAGAGAAACTGAGTTCCAACTCTGCTTTTAGTTCTTACTCTCTTAAAAACACCAAGGTTCTTCCTGTCTTTTTCCTTATTCTCTTCACTTTCTATGGGTTTCTGTCTTAGGTAGTGGTGGGCACCGTGGTCAGGTTTTCAGAAGGCAGAGCAGAGGAAGAGGCATTGTGGTTCTGTTTTCTCCTCCTTATGGATCGCACTTCCTGGAGGCTGAATCACTTTTCTTGGGAGGCTCTGCGTTTGCCCCAGGCCTGGTCTCCTTCTGGGGAGATTATGCGCTGTGGGGCTGTGCTGCTGGAGAGATGTCCTTCACATGCTCTGGGAGCCTGCAGCCCTGGAAAGCCCGGCTTCCATCCTCCACATCTGTTGGCTCTTCCCTTGCATTTCATGCAGCAGTAATTGGTGCCTCTTTGCAAAGCCCTCAGAGAAACTTGAGTGATAGGATGCATTTTGTCAAAAGAGGGTCGATGAGGAGAGTCAGCTTAAAACCCAGCTCTTGAGAGAGATGCAGTTTTGCTGATTTAAGTTTTACAAAATATTTTAGATAAGTGTTGACCCAGAGACCCTGAATCGGCTAGAATTTTTACAGGAGCTTTTTGCCCATGTTCACCTTGAACTTCAAGTGCTTCCCAAAGGGTACAGACCTCCTGTCGACCCAAGTTCTGTTTCTTGGGGACACCTGAGCCCTGTCCCTGATACACACACATCTTTGACAGAGACTGTGCCTATAATTTGAACATTAAGGGGAGACTCCAAGTAGTCCGAGTCATTACCCCCGACTTGGCCAGGCCCCAAGCTCTTGGCAGCCTCCCAGATGTGCCTGAAGAGGCTGTGTGTGCTGGCCCTCCGAGAGCGTGCGGCAGGCCTGGCAGGCCTGAACTGCCCTTCCTCTGGGGAAAACGCCGGCTTTGGCTCAGCAGCCTACCTAGTTGGCTCTGACGAGTAAGTGAATGACAAATAGGCTTCTTGGTGTTTCTTGTTTGTAGTATTAATAAACAGAAATGGAGCTCCACCAGAGAAGAGATTTTTTAAAAATGAAAGTAGTTAGTCACGTTAAGCTGGGACGAAGAGGAGAGGCTGCCAACGCGAAGTGATTTGAGAGGTGCTGGAAGGCCCCACCTGCACGAAGGCAACCCCCTCGGGCCATCTGCCCCGCTGTGAGTGATTCTCAGCACCTTGGAGGGGACCCGGGCCTCCCTTTCTCTCTGCTGATCAGCTTGGCCTGAGCCAAGTTGCTTAACTGCTGTGCTCCCCACCCCCTACTTTCTTGTCTTCGGAGTGAGTAGGGCAGATCAGGGGTTGCCAAGCAGGTAATGTAAACGAGCGAAGTGGCCAAATGGACATTTCTGTCTACTTTTTTTTGAAACATGTGGCCCTCTGAGTACCATTGTGACTTGGGAATTGAGAAGTGTACTCTAGGGTGAGAAAAGCTTACAATAACGCATGCACCGCAGTGCACAGCCACTGACGTTCGGCCTTCGTGTTGGGGAGGACCATGGAGCTCTGGGGCCGCGAGAGTTACAGGAATTACAGAGAAACTGAGGTCCATCCATAGGCCACTGCTCAGCTCTGGCTTTCGTTGCTATTCAGGAATAAAGGCCCCATGCTATGATAGCTTCAGATTTTTTTTTTTTTTTTTAATGCTGGGAAATCAAAATTTTCCACTTAAGAACACTGTGAGGAGACCCAAATAAAAACAGTCCATGTGAGCTGAAATTTGATCAATATTTTCCATCTTTTGTGATTAAAAAAAAGAAAAAGAAAAAAAAATCTCTAAGTTCTCTTTTAGCTCAAAGTTTTATGGGTCTTTGATTTTTGTTACCCTTGAACTGGAGCCCTGCTACTCAAAATGTGGTCTATGGACCAACACATCAGCCTCTCCTGGGCACTCGAGACAAATGAAGAATCTCAGCCCTCGCCGCCAGACCTACAGGATCTGCATTTTAGCAAGATCTCAAACATTACAATCTGAGAAGCACTGGACTAAAATATCATTTTAGCAAAGGTCTTACTAAAATGTGTTGAAGTAGGGCAACATGTGAACATTCTCTACTGTGTCAGCATGAATCTAGTCTTTAGATTAATTACTGACAGAAAGAATGAATGGGTCAAAATATATGACAGCACTGACAAAAGGAGAAAAATAAGGCCTGTGATTTGGATTGTGATTTTGTTTTGCATTCTCTGGGCAGTGTAGTGGGATGCACTACACTGCCCAGAGAACGCAAAACAAAATCACAATCTAAGTCACAGGCCTTATTTTTCTTCTGGTTAAGGAGAGAAGGTTTTTTTTATAAACTTTAAAAAATTCTAAGCACCTACCTGATGCCAAACTTTGCTTAATACATTCACATAATTGCTTTGATTAAGTCCTGCGAAAAATATTTTCAGGTAAGAATTATCATTTGAATGTTTCAGATGAGGAAACCGAGTTGCAGAATGCTTAAGAAACCACACAAGGCCACTTGCTAACAGGAGAAAGAGTTGTGATTTTCACCCGGGAGAGCTGGATCCCCAAAGATTTGTCCAGTTCAAGCTTCTTTTACATATCTTTGCCATAGTTGGAGGCATTTTCAGATGTGGTGACTCTGCCTGCTAAGGTGCCACTTGTAGAATTTTCAGGAATGAGGAAGACTAAAATGCAGGCCTCTATAATGCTGCTTCAAATTTATTCATTTGTTTTAATTTTTTATTGTTTTGGATAAAGGCTGTTTCTTAGATCTTCACTGGTGGATTTGCCCAATGAAAAGTGAGAGCAGCTCCAAAATGAGAAATATTTGTCACATCATAAGGACCAATATTCTGTTTTAACAGTTGTTTTCTGTGCTTAATCCAGGAAGTTGGTTCCTGATTTTGATTTTGAATTAGAATTCAGACAATAGCAAATTGAGGAATATACATGCAGTTTCGGTGTTGAAAGAAAACTGAATGAGTGTGAATTTAAAAAGCATGTTTATCGTGAACCTTTTATGAAAAAATTTCTCTATAATGACCTCTTCACTTTAGTATTTAACATTTCAAAGGATTGTGAGGGACTCTGCCTTCTCAAAAGTTGCCAAGGGTTTTAGCTATTGTCATCATTAGACTTCAAAGAGGAAACTGCAGGCTATTTGAAAGCCAATGCTTTTAATCCTAACCTTTGTATTGAGATTAGGAACAGAAAAGATAGCCCATAGGGGTAAGCCAAAATTTTTTGTTTTGTTGTGCTTTGTTTTTTTTTCTCCAAAGAGTTACAAAAAAAGCTCCACTCTCTGGAATTGTCCTTTACTCATTGATAGACTTTTTTTTTTTTCAGCTCTTGACTATGATGAAGTCTGCACAATGGTTTCTGTCATTAGAATAATAGAGTAATGAAAGGGCTTGGAATTTATAGATCAACTTTGTGTGTTCACAGCCTGTTTTCATAAAAGATAAAGAAGCATAAATCTCTCTCAAATTATTTTATATGTGGCATTATTTCAGTGTTTGAAGGGTACGTGTGTATATGAGGGAGGAGTTGGTATAAATTAACAGTAGTGCCTCAAGCAGCCTCAGCTCAGCCTCCACTGATGCTTTGCCCAAGAGCCCCCTGGGATAGCAGCTGCCATCCCCACTCATTCTTTCCCACCTCCAAAGGCCTTGTACACACCACTCACAGACCTTCCTCCTCTCAGCTAGTACATCAAACGCGAACGTATTGTATAGAGTCCCTGCAGAGCAGAAACTCCCCAGAATCATACCGTGAAGGAAGCCACAGAACTTCCTCACTGGGTGGTTTCACAGCATGCATGAGTTCAAAATGTGGCTGGACAGTGGGATCAAGTTAGTAGTTTAAAGCCACTAATGTCAGTAAGGCTTGTGTAGCCAAGTTAAAGCGAGATATGTCTCCAACTACAGCCTTTCTCATTGGCAGTGTTGAACTCCTTGCATTTGTGCGGCACTTTTCACCATTTTCCCATGGTGAAAATCTGTAAATCTGGGGCACAGTTTTAGGAGTTAAAGCGGCATCATTGGTTTGCCGTTGCTGAGTTGAGGGAGAGGTTAGTGGGAACCATTTTAGGTGTGTGGCTGGCTTCACAGGAGGCAGGGATGGGAGCAGGATGATAGGGAGAACAGGGATCGGTTATACTTAAGAAGAATGGAGGGTCACGGAAACGAGGGCTGTGGGAAAGTGTAGCATGATATGGTACAAACAGCACTGCCTTGGAAGTCAGGGACCTGGCACCTAGTCCACTTTGTGCTGCCAACTAACTGCATGGCCTTGGGAAAGTCATCCTGTGCCTCGCTTTTTTTTTTTTTACCCACATAATGCATGCGTAGGAGCAGATACTTTTAAAAGTTTTCTCTTCCGGCTGTCAGACTGTTTGATTCTAAACTAATGTATCCAAACCAGTCTATCAGTTAGTCAACCAACAACCAACCAACCAACCAAACCAGCCAAAGTTCTTGATGTGGATGAGAAAATATTGTGCTAATTTTGCAAAGGAATTCAAAGATACCGTTAGAATTTTAAAAAAAAGAATGTTGTAGCCAGATTGAGAACAAAGATAATTTTGCCATCTACATTAAATATGTCCAGAAAAATATGTTTGGAGGCCAAGAAAATGGAAAAGACAAGACTGAAATGTTGAGGTTCGAATTTACTTGTTGCCTCTGCCCACTAAGGATTAGAGATGGGGAGAAAAGGAGATTATAAAAGAGACAATGGAAAGATTTGACAATATCTCTGCTCGTTATTTTCCACTCATTTAAAAATTTGAACAACCGAAGTGTGAAATTTTAGCATCATACCTCTAACATATAAAGAACGTCATAGGGTAAAATTTTTGACTATTTGGTGACTTATTTCTAAGTAGGATTTAGTGTGGTTTTTTTTGTTTGTTTGTTTTGTTTTTTTGGTTTTTTTTTTTCCCATCCGTGTACAGATTTGCAGGAGGAAATTTTTCCAGCGAATACATGTTATTGTTGGATGTTTAAAATTTAGGACACTGTATATAACAGCTTTGTCTCAGTGGTTGGGTTATTCATGTTTCAGACACCAAATGAAAGAATGAAGGTAAAAACTTTCTCTAAATATAACAAGTGATACTGTAGAGGTAGGACAGGACTCTAAGATCCCTTCTGCCTTCAATAGGACTAAAGTAAATTATCTTATCTGCACTCCAAGGGCTGCTTAAGTTACCTAGAAGGTCAGAGATTGTCCAGGAAAGAAGTACAACCTCAGGTATCAAGAGGGAGAGGAAATCTTAGACCCAGTCGTGGAGAACAAGAAAAGGCTTGGTCAGTGAATTGAAAGGACATCACTGTGGCACATTTTAGGCTAAGTATGTGTTAACTAACTAAAAAAAATTGTCATTTTTGGAAAACTGGAATTCAACATAAATTATTACCTAGGGTATATAGGAAAAGCCAATAAAATATTGAAATCTCTGTGTAAGAAGAATTTTAAGCAGAAATACACAAAAGAATAATTTTTCTATGTTTAATTATGTTATTCTGATCCCCACTCAAACCTATTTCATACTATGATTTAAATTTTTTATCTAATTTCATTCTTTGTGTGGCATGTGAGCCGTCATCTGTGTAGCTGACATATAATGACCAAAATTATTATAGATTGAGACATTTTAGGCATCCTCCATTCTAGAGGTGGAACTTAATTTGAACCAACAGCTTTAAAATAACTTAATTTCAACTGGTTTGAACTTGAGCTGACCTGGAACTGAACTGATTATATGTAATGAGGGCCCCAGCTGAAGTACCGTTCTGTAATATGCTTTATGACCAACAGTACTGTGTGAGAAGTATGGGTAAGTGACAGACGTTAAGACTTCAGGTCTAATGTATGTAAGTACCCAATTCATTGTTCTAAAAAATTAAAGTGAAAATATCTGTTGCAAAACAAATTCCAGTCTGTTCTCTCTTTACGAGGACTGGAATTTGGGAAACTGAATCCCTGAGATAAAATGACGTTTCTTCCATCCCAGTTACACCCTTCTTTGTTTTTCTGTACCTAGATTTTTCTGTTCGTTGACTCTTTACTCTGCATACACGTTGATCTTTATGAGTTCCTGAGTGTTATGTTCTCTCTTTTTAAAGCAATTATAAAAGAGAAAACGGGGCATTTCCCAGACATAAAACTCTCATTTCCCAGTGGGTCAGTTAATCCTAGGATATAGCAAGAATTCAGTGAAACCTATTTCAATTCAATTATACTGCTTTATTCTATCACAGTTCTGGAGTCCACCTCTGGCTGCGTAAAGAAGAACAAAGCCAAGACTTTGGTGGATGTCAGAAAAATATCTTTCTTTCAGTATTTAGGTTGAAGGCTTAGTTTTGGTAGTTGAACAAATGGGCTGTAGAGTTTTAGCAGCTGTTAGGATTTACTATGCCTGGGTTGCACTTAAAACTGCTTGTCCGACATATTTTGCTGCTTATTTTTAAGTGGGCTTCATATTTCATAGAATCTCATAGCTGGAAGAGACCTTGGAAAACTTCTGGTCTGACCCATTTGTTTTAGAAATGAAACAATGAAGCCTGCAGAAGTCAGAAGACTTGCTTAAGGTCATAAAGCCATAGTGACCAAGCCAGGCCGGAACCCCAGTTTCCTAACTTCTGATCCAGTGTTTCTGGTCACTTATTTTAGAATAGGATTTAGTGGTATTTTTCAATTCTGTCCAGAGTATGGAGGAAAATTTCTCAAGGAATACATGTTATTGTTGGAGATTTAAAACTTATACCATTTTATGCAGCTGTTACTTTTTTTCCTTTTGTTATGCACAATTTCTAATGTATACTAAAGTGGAGAGACTAGAAATACAAAGCCAATAGCCAGTTTCAACAGTTACAGATTTATGGTTCATCTTATTTTATCTATATCCCTACCTATTCTTCTACCCCAGATTATTTTGAAGCAAACCCAGACATCATATTATTTTACCCATAAATATTTCAGTATGCAGCTTTTAAAAGATTAAAATACTTTTTAAAAACATAAGCACAGTACGATTAACCTAAATAAATTAGCAGTAATTCCATAATCTTATCAATATCCTATAGTCTTTTTAAAAATCTACTATAAAAATTTTATGATCATTTTATTTTTAAATATATTTTCCCCCCAAGAGAGAAACAAACTCTGCTAAGAATGGTGTGTGTTTTAGGTCAATGAAAAGAAAAAGGAACCATGAAGCACTGTGAACATCGCTGATAAAATGTGCCATGACTTCATTGTCACTGAGGAAGTTACTAGACACTCACTTGATCTTGCAGTGTTTTAATTCTCCTTTCTAGCTAAACTAGTAAATTTTAATACGGTGTTTTCCAGAGACATTGAAGCTGTTCTTTTTGTATCTCTTTAAGTATCAGTATGTTAAAGAAACTTGTCACCACAGAGGAGAAAGTTGTCATTATTTTTGGTGGCAGGCCTGTAACTGATTTTTTTCCCTTCATGTCAGCAGATGTGAATGCCCTGAGCTCCTAGAGCTCTAGTTTACTAGCACAGGATATAAAATGTTTTATGTTAGAGATATGTTCTGTTCACTACAAGTCATATTCTAGGAAAGCATTCTAAGGGAGAAGGGGTGATCCTTTAGGGGAACGTGGTTGATAATGCATTTATTTTTTCATCTTCTTGTTTTCAATTTCTTTAGTGATAGAAGCCAAGAGCAGGTTTTAAGTGAATATTACATCTCATTAATACATCCAGATTGACATGGAATTTTGTGTTGCAGGATATAGAGTACACAACAAAAATTTCCTTCTTGCTTATCTGCTGTCATGAGAAAGCTATGAAATTTATCAAGCCGGCTAAAATCAGAAATGTTCACAGGAGACATTTTCTTCCTTTGATAAAAGTTAGGGAGAGTTGGGTCCTGAGGGCGAGAAGCAGGAAGCAGGATTTTCCCTGAGAGGAGCAGTCATTAAAGTAAACACCTCAGTGGATAAGCCAGCTGGTAAAAAAAGAAA